>NW_016157239.1:333066-381776 GCF_001687245.7 Rhagoletis zephyria
AATTTAATTTATAATCTTATAACTGGAGTCTACTATCGCACCCTTTCCTCAAACGTGTATTAATTCAATATTCAAATAACGTATATTTATATAATTTGAAAAAATCTCCCTACTATACAAATATGTACAGCAATATACAACACAAAAACACATTTAAGGCGCAGCGAAGCACGCCGGGTAATTGCTAGTAAATAATAAAATTATAGTTTAAAAAACTAAAACCTCCCTATTATAACTGCCATTCGTACTGTTATCAGGTATGTAACTTGAGAATAGAAATCGCTGCATCTTTTAGGCGCATCAATATTACATAGTTACATCCCGAGCTAATAAAAGGAAGGTAATAATAAAAAGAGAACCATTTTCAAATATGAGCGTTTTTGCCCTCTAGAAAATAATTTTTACAACTTCACATACGCGGTTTTGCATTTTGCTGATACGCGGTTTTGCATTTTGTTGATACGCGGTCTTCCACTTTAAACGACGATATATGTATGTATGTATATTCGTATTGATCCATGCCCGTGTATAGTGAGATTTATAGAGCTAATTGGCTGGTAGTAGCACTCAAATAACATTCATAATTTGCATAAATATTAAAATATCTATACCATTTAGGCACTCCGCACATTACGCGCCTAATCTTAGTAGAGTAATCGTTAAGACATGCCGAAACGAATGCATGACGACTCCACTTCTGCACACCACCGCGCCCTGCATAAGCCCTTGAGGCACACACATACCACACATTTCATATTTTCTGGCTGTTCTTTCTCAACGATACACTTCCGCGAATATTTCTGCAGTAAAATATTGCATAAAGGCTTATAGTTTAGTACAATTAGCACGAATTTTAGCACAAAATCAGTAATTCTCAATTATTTCCTATTGAAGTGACAAATAATTTTTATTTCCAACACAAAAATGTAAACAAATGACGATTTCAAAACAGCAAGCGCCTTACAAGGTTGGGCGCTTCGATTCATGAAGCTTTTATGATTAGGCGAAAACATGATTATGAATTGTAATGTACAGATCATCATTCAAATACATATGTTCGGAATAAGAGCTTCATACTTTAGTATGCCGAAACGATTATACTGCTTTGATTAGGCGCTTAATGTGCGGATTGCCTTATAATAAAACTGTAGATTGTTTGTCTGTTTGAACTCCCTAAACTCCGGGACTACTGAATCGATTTTCTCGGGTCTTTAACTGGTATATAGAGAGTGATCTCGGACGTAACATAGGGTATAAAAAAATTAGATCTAATAAGGGGGCGTTGCACCTACCATAGACGTGACACTTGTAATCAGCTATAACTTCGAAACCGTAAGTCACATGACTTTGAAATTTGTTGTATTAACATACATATCTATGGTAGATGCTTATTGTAAAGTAGATATATTTTTGTTAAAGGGGCGTGGCACATCATATATGTGTTAAATTTTTAATTAGCTATAACTTCACATGAATTTGAAATGGATAATGGTAGGCGCTTATAGTAAAGTATATAGAATGAGTTTGAACAAGCGGCGTACCACATCCCATAGGCGTGACATATTTAATCAGCTAAAACTTCGGAACCGTAAGTCACCTGACATTAAAATTTGATCTACAATAGATGTTTAAGGTACAGTATCCATATATATAAATACTAGACACATCAACGGGTATTCGGTATATCAAAAAGAAGTGTGACGAATTAAAAAGAACACGGTAGGAACATCAATGACCCCGTGTGAAAGGGAAAACTCTTTCTTTCTGTGGAACAGCAGAATTTTAAAAGAAGATTACACGCTCTTGCATTACTTTCGGATATCTCACAGGTGGAAATAAGAGTTAATAGCATTGATGGAGATTAGTGCATACACCATGTGGTACTTCAGCGCTGTTACTCTTGGCCTATGAGTAAAGAAGGTGCTGCTTTTCAGTCCTTTCAACCTAAACTAATAATTTTTACATTACGAACCTTTTTTGCATTTCAACACTATTTTTGTATTGGTCAACGCAAAAGTTCGTATCAGGCGTCGCGAAGCAAGCCAGGCATTTGCTAGCAATAAAATAAAATAATTTAAAAACAAAACAATTTTTGTTGGCTTCTGTTTGACGCATTATCAATGCTGCTTCCATGGAAGTCGTATTACCGCAAATTAAAACAAATCACCTGCTTAGGAAGCTTCATTTATTTTATTTTCTGTTGGGCAGCATTCGCGCCTTTTCTACGCTGTTTGAACTTCTAAAGTCTTTGCGTTACTTGAGCCTAGACCCTTTGGCATGTCGTGGCGCTGATATCTAGGCACCGCCAGACACTGTTCGGTTTGCGGAAGGTGCGACTGTGATGGCCCTCCTGTATTAGCCATTAATCTTCTTAGTTATGGCACTGTCTGGGAGCATTTGCTGGCGTGTTCGAATGGTGCAGCCTGAACTTAGGACTGAGCTGAACCCTTTTACGAATTCACCATAAAGCACATACATTTTATGTAGCCAGTTTGAGTCCGTATACTTTTAGCCACTTGCTTTAGTTTAAGCCAGTAATGTTGCTGGCTATATCCATCTGGCATCCCAATATTTAGTATGCCTTCGTAGCTCTAACAATCTGGACCGAGGATATGCGACCTTTGCTTCCCTGAATGCCATGTTAGTCAGCTCTTGGCTCCTGGGATAGCTTATTTTGAAAAATTCTCCAGTGCATCAGTCATGTTAACATAACTTTCACTGTGGAGAGCTTTACTAACATCTAACGTTGCTAGTTGTGCTGCCATCGCGCAGTTTATAATGCTTTTAATTGCCCCGATAGGTGATTTACCAGGCCTGAAGCCATGCTGCCTAGGTGACATTCCCTTGCCATTGCAAATGACTGTTGCATGACGAGGTTGTAATAGAAACTCATGAACATGAATCCCTGGACGATTTAGGACGATAATCTTTAGAATCTCTGCAGGTACACTACAAATGTATTCCAAAGTAGGCGAATACACACGCAGCCGCGGAAGCTATATTACGGAGCAAGTGGTATACCAACCCGACAATGTAGGTCGGTTTCGATCCAAGCCAACTATTGGAACTGACAAGTGCCTCTGGAAGAACATTGTTAAAATGCCCATGACCTTCAAGAAAGTCCCTCGCCGTGAACGTTTATGTACCTAGCTATGTGGACTTCAGTATCGTGTGCAGGGCAGTTTCGACCAACATACCCATGATTTATGCGTGTTCAGCTCCTGACCGGCAGTCACGAGGAATACTGTAATGATACGCAAATCAATCCGCCCCTCCAGGGTTTTAAGCAGAAACAAAGATAAGCTGCTTAGTGTTGAATTCCTGGGAAAGATGTGAGAACTTTTGCCGGCCTTACGTGTGAACGTCACCCTGACCAATCTCCAATCCCTGGAAGTGTACCCCCGCACAACGCAACTTGCAAAGATTAAAAGAAGTCAACGTTACGGTACCTTCAGACTCTTTTGCAACTGGGAAGTTTTAATGCCGTGCGGTCGTGCTTGCTTGAAGGGCTTGAAAGAGCTTATCACTCAAGCAAAGCGACGCTTATCCAATACGTTACTTAATGCCATGCCGCTGTCGCTAGACCCGAATAGAAGATTTCTACTTGGGCTGCGTCGCATTAAAAATGGCCACTACGGAGGTGATTGTCCAATTTCCGCCTCAAATGTCGCCAGGGAGCAGCATCCCTCGCAATCACGTGTCTTAATGTCTTAGCTTTGTTGATTAAGAGCTTAGCCCTGCTTTGCAAAGTTCCCAATCAGACAGTAATCTAGTCCTGCGGCTTATATTAAATAGTCATCTGCTTGCATATCGATGGCTCTATGTATCTGCAATTTTCACAAAAACAACTTTGTGATGTTAGAACCCATTTGGGACTTACCTGGCATCACTGATGTTAATTTAATATTAATTCTTCTGAAAGGCGTTATACAAGGTCAGCATTAATATCACCGATCACAGTTAAGTCTTAGGTGGATTTTTATACCAGATTGTCATTTTTGTGGAAAGTGCAGATAGAGGGTACTGAATATAAGCCCTCGAAATATATGTTTCAATCAATGGAGCTCCAGAAAGGAGTAAAAAATAAATAAAGTAGTTGAACAATTTCACCCTTAAACGTTTATTTATGAGCAGAGTGCCGAAATTAAAAATGCTTTCATTGTTACTAAAAAAATCATATATTTTTTTCTAATAACTTTGGGTACTTTTCAAATATAAAGTTCGTATTAGAGGCAATGGACGTTGGCATCAAATACAACATATCTATAAAGTTTCAAGAGGGTGCAACCAAATTAAAAAAATCGGAAGCATGCGGAATACCTGTCGGAGTTATTTTATATTTTTTGAAATTATACGTTTTTTTTTAATTTTAATAACTTTAGATACTTCAATATGTTAAAATTAACGGTGAAAATGTTCTTCTGCCAAAACGAATGAATGTTGTGTAATAAAACTAATTGGTCACGAAATCAAAAAAAAAAAATACATATTCTATTTTTACTCTTTTTATTGGCAAACTTGAAATTCATCCTAAACTTGTTATACACATGAAGAGGGCCATATATATGTACGGTGACCAGATTTTTGTGGATTAAAATAGGGACATTTCTAAGGCATCGATGTTTTTAGAATAAAAAGACAGAACATATTTTATGGCAGTTTCATTTAAAAATAAACAGTAAAAAAAAACTGAAAAACGATTGCAAAAATATATACATACAATATATGTATATAGCTTATATTTTTCATATCCATTTCTTTTGGAAATTCGATTTTTTTTGATTTCACTAAATTCAAGTTAGAATCGTTTGATTAAAAAAGACAACAAACTTAACAAATAACTATAAAAACCTTAAAAATATTAACCATAATCATTGACTCTAATATAGCAAGAGCCCCAGTTTGATAGAATAAAATATAATCAAAGATCATAGAAAATAAGGATGCTGGCTAAGTTTACGGCTCCCTTATATTCGTGTTGTTTGTGATAACAAACTGCTGCCACGTTCTTCAGAAAAATGGGTTTTGGGCCAGATTTCACGGAGACTTCTATGAAGTTAATAAAGAAAACCCTAAAAATCGGGATTTTGTCGGTACAAATATGAAAAACGGGGACACCTATATGTCCCGACATTTAAAAAATATTCAGCGGTACAATTTTCCCAAATACGATATCGTACTACTTCTTCTTCTTATTTGGCGCTGTAACCGCCTAAGCGATTTTGGCCGAGTTCGAAAAAGCACGCCAGTCGTTTCTTTTCTGTGCCAACTGGCGCCAATTGGAAATTCCAAGTGAACCCAAGTCCTTCTCCAGCTGGTCTTTCCATCTCAGTGGGGCCTTCCTCTTCCTCTTCATGACCAAGCTAGCGGAGCCGCTGTATTTTAATTCGCTGCACTATGTCCATGTCGTTATAAAGCTCATACAGCTCATCATTCGTGTGGTTTTCGTACGTCGAGAGACGACTTTACTCCTGAATTGCCTACTCAGTCCAAAGTAGCACTTGTTGGCAAAAGTGATTCTGCGTTGAATTTCCATGCTGACGTTATTATCGGTACTATGGTTCCCAAGTAAACGAAATTCTCTACTTTATAGAAATTGTAACTGTCAACAGTGACGTGGGTGCCAAGGCGCGAATTTGCCGACTGTTTGTTTGTTGACAGGAGATACTTCGTCTTGTCCACGTTTACCACCAGACCCATTCGCTTTGCTTCCTTATCCAACTTTTTACCGATGATATCGATGTCATCGGCGTTAGCCAGCAATTGCACACTCTTGTAGTAAATTGTTCCTGAGCGGTTCAGTTCTGCAGCTCTTATTATCTTCTCCAACATCAGATTAAAAAAGTCACATGAAAGAGAGTCGCCCGGTCTGAAGCCCCGTTTGGTGGCGCACGGCTCTGAGAGGTCTTTCACAATTCTGACGGAGCTGGTGGTATTACTCNAGCCAGCAATTGCACGCTCTTGTAGTAAATTGTTCCTGAGCGGTTCAGTTCTGCAGCTCTTATTATCTTCTCCAACATCAGATTAAAAAAGTCACATGAAAGAGAGTCGCCCGGTCTGAAGCCCCGTTTGGTGGCGCACGGCTCTGAGAGGTCTTTCACAATTCTGACGGAGCTGGTGGTATTACTCAACGTCATTTTACACAACCGTATCAGTTTGGCGGGGATGCCAAATTCAGACATAGCGGCGTATAGGCAGCTCCTTTTAGTGCTGCCGAAAGCGGCTTTGAAGTCGACAAATAGGTGGTGAGTATCGATTCTTTTCTCGCGGGTCTTTTCCAAGATTTGGCGTATTGTGAATACCGGGCCTATGGTGGATTTGCCAGGCCTAAAGTCGCACTGATAACGTTCATTGACGGAGGGCTTCAGTCTTTCACACAATACGCTCTACAAGGTCTTATAACATATTCCTATAGGGCTGATTCCGCGGTAGTTGGCACGAATGGCGGGGTCGCCATTCTGCATAAGAGTTGATGCATGCACCTTATCAACTCCTCGCCCTGGTCTTGAAACCTTCCGTAAGTCGCCTAACTCTCTGGTAAAATTTTCGGGCATTCTTCACGTCGGCCAGCATTTCAAGCTCTTCGCACTCACGTATTTCGGCCGCTCTCTTCTTATTGCTGCAAATACGTCTCGCTTCCCTCTTCAGATCCCTATAGCGGTCCCCCATAGCGTGCGTCCGCCCGATCGCAGCGTGGCCCTATAGGCGGCATCTTTTTTCTCTACAGCTTCCTGACACTCCTCGTCGTACTACTCGTCACGTAAAACACATTTTTTGGATTATGACATACGTGAACATACTCTTTGTCCCGTTCAGCTTGTACTGCCTGACGTATCACGTAATTTTCTTTCGTATCGTTTTCGATCCGTGAACGGATGTTACGATTCGAGCCCTGTACTGTCGGTACTAATGGTGACCGTGTATATATATGCATAAGGAGTACTGTGTAAAAATCTCCCACGCCATATTTAATTATTTTTAAATAATATGACTTTTAAGTTAAGGCGTGTGAGTAAACGTGTTATATGAATGGGTATGGCGCTACGGAGCGTATACGTTACATACGCAATTATGTATGAGCACGAGTGGTTATTTTTACTTTTTTTTATACCCGAGCGTACCTGTGCACATGGGTATTATAATTTTGTTCGGATAACGGTTGTTTAAAGCAGCCTAAGGTAATCGAGAAGGATAGAGACAAATGTATACATGAATGATCAGAATGAAAAGAAAAGTCGATTAAGCCATGTCTTTTTTTCCGTCTGTCCGTCCGTGTACACGATAACTCGAGCAAAAATGGAGATATCTCAACGAAATTTGGTATTTAGGTTGCCCTTTATTCAGGGTATTAAAAATGGGCGCAATGGGACTGTAAGCACGCCTTCTTCCCATTTAACGGTGTTTTAGAAAAAATTCAAAAACTGCCATATTAAGTCTTAGGTCCAAATTGTTAAAAATTAGTATGTGAAGTAGAATTTTGGTATAAAAATGGGCTAGACCCCGCTCATTTATGGTGAAATATTGTAGCCCCTTCCCCAATCCTTACCAAACTCGGTACGAGCCTTGCTTAGGGTCCAACTCAAGAATCTGTTGAAAATCTTTGAAATCGGGGTATAACCACGCCCACCTCACATATAACGGTTATTTACAGAGACACGAAAACGTCGATAAATCAGTATCTACCGAAGCTAATTCACTCAAAATCGATGATTGCAATAATCAGTTAGCAGAAAACTAGATTATTATGCTTATGACCACAAATGTGTATCTCGGTAATCGGTTCATCAAATTCAACCAAAATTGGTGCACCTTTTAACCTTGGTACAGAAACATAATTTGTTGAAAGTTATGCAAATCGGACTAAAATTACACCCGCTTCCCGTGTAACGGTAAATTTCAAAAATACGGAAACGCCGATATTTCAAAACCTGGGGACACTAAATTACTCCAAGGTAATACTTACAAAAATCTCTTAACTATAAATAAGACTGTTATAGATTTATAGGAATTGGGCGTGGCACAGCCCACTTTATGACTACAAAGGTGTATCTCGGTAACCAATTTATCGATTTCTACCAAACTTGGTTCAATTATTTAATTACATAAGCCTAACTCAGCATATAATCGAAAACGTTTTAGATCGGGAAAAACACCCCTGCGTCGCACATAAGGCAAAAGTGACGATTTAGCTGGACAAAAATAGAAAATCGTGATGATATTCGATACCTATGAAAATAGTATGAACGTTCCTCAATGTTTGACTAACTAAGGGACAGTAATAATTATGAAGCAGCGCTTTGCTAAATCGTCACTTTTCTCTTGTGTGGCCGGGTATATAAAATTCGGCTTCGCTTGAACTTATACTTCTTCACTTGATAGTACAAATTCTTAAAATTTCAATTTAAAAACAATCTGGTATTTGAATCTTGTTCCTAATACAAAACTGAAGATAATGCATTTTCCATTTTTTTGTCGAAAAATGTAACAACTTCTGAGATTTGATTCACTAATTACTGCTTTCAATCTAGTTTATTTGTTATTTTGAGAAACTTTCGCAGCGTTGAATGAGATTAAGAGTTTGAAGAAAATTTTTAGGTGAACTATGTATGATTTCAAAAAGAAAAAAAAATAAATCTGGTTTATTTTAACAATAGATATGAACAATGCTAAGGTTGTTTCATCCGATTTTGCATTATTACATTTCAATTACTCCTAAACAATAAATCATATCCGATTCATATGTGCCCACATTATTAATGACAATCGGCTGCGCCTATTAAATTAAAAAGGGCTTCATACACAAACGTACTAATGCCATAACACACACATTAGTTCGGAAACCAATCTATCCATACATCTTTAAACTCGTTAATAAATATTGGCGCTTATTGGCTTCAGTTTCATGTATTCAATCCAATTGTTTCGCCTTTCTACAACTCAAGTAATTTGTTATTCCGTATGTGTGCTTACATGTTTCAACAGTTCATTAAATTTTAATTTTTATCACATTTTCACGATACCATTGCAACAAACAGGCAAATAACTTTTGTGTCTCGCTTTGAGCTCAAATAATGAGGTTAAATTTTGTATACGTTTAAATAGTAAAATATACCACACTTTATCATGAGCATAATGTCCGCGGCATTGGGCTGTGATTGCCTACAGTGGGATAAAAAGATTATGCGATTAGAGGTATTTGGACTTTGACCCTATTTATCACAATTAACTATTGTATAAAAATTCATTGAAAACACAATGCTAATTCTTTACTCAGTTTTTATACCCGAGCGCACTTGTGCACAAGGGTATTATAACTTTGTTCATATAACGGTTGTTTGTAACAGGCAAAACGAATCGAGATAGACATAGACAAATATATACACAAATGATCAGAATGAAAAGAGAAATCGATTAAGCGGTGACTGTCTGTCCGTCCGTCCGTCCGTCAGTCCGTCCGTCTGTGCACACGATAACTCGAGTAAAAATTGAGATATCTTAACGAAACTTGGTACGTGCACTTCTTTTGGGCGTAGGACGGATGGTATTGAAAATGGGCGAAATCGGACAATAACCACGCCTACCTCCCATATAACGGTAATTTTCAGAAATACGAAAAGTGCGATATTTTAGTAACTACTAAAGATAATTCACTCAAAATTGATATTTACAATGAGTTTTAGACGAAAAATAAGAATATTAAAACATTTTGGCAAATGGGCGTAGCCACGCCCACTTATGGTTACATGTGTATAGCTTGGTAACCGCTGCACCAATTTCTTCCAAACTTGGCACAGTTATTGGTCCTGGTACAGCATACCAATAACCACGCCCACATCTCATATAACGGTAATTTAGAAAAATACGAAATCCTCGATAAATCAGTAAATATTAAAGCTAATTTTCTCAAAATTGATGGTTGCAACAATTCTTAACAAAGAAATATGCTTGTGATACAATTTTGGAAAATGAGCGTGGCACCGCCCACTTATGATCACATATGTATATGTATCTCGGTAACCGTTCTACCAATTTGTACCAAACTCGGTACGGTTATTGTACTTGCCACATAAAAGCAAATCGTTGAAAATTGTTGAAATTGGACTAAAATTACGGCCGCTTTTCATATAACGGTAAATTTCAGAAATGCAACAAAATTTCAAAATATCAACGCAAGTTTTTGTAAATTGCCCTTGTCATATTAAAAAAATCTAAAAAATAGCCTTAAAAAAATCTTAAAAATCAACGCGCCGCTTGGAACTTGCTATTCATTAGATTAAAATTGTGTGGGCTATAAAACTGCATACCCAAAAATCTTATAAAAATTCAGAATAAAAACTTGAAATTTTGATGAAAATTTTGGTGGAAAAATATTACGAATATAAAAAAAAATACGTGGTCATTTGTTTGAGTCACTGTATATTCTCAAATTTCAGTGCCCTCGGAAGATGTTTAGAAGGACTATGACACTTTTTTATATTTTTAAAAATTTTAGGAACTGAAATTTCTACAAAATTCGCAATTATTCGTAAATGAGAGCCAATTTGAAAAAACGGAGGGCATATATATGCCCTAGAAATATGAATGCCGTTTTTGAATTTTTCTGAAGTAGGTTTTTTGTGGACTTATGGCATACGATGGATAAATATTTCACGAAAATGAACCTAAGATAAATTTTATTAGCAGGGAACGGATTTTATGGATTTAGCTTTCCCTGATTCCATATATATTCATTTTATGTAGCCTTTTTTCCCCATTTCTTCCTTTAAAAACGTAATTATAACGAGAAAAAAGACCTTATTCCTGATAAAATTAAGGTTTTAAACGTTCCATATTTAAGTTGAAAATGCTGAAAAAAAACTTCAAAGTGCATCTCGTGGTTGAATGTTACTGCAACTCTAGAGATACAAGTTTTGTGTTTTTCATAGTTTTTATCTTTTTCCTTGTAATATAAACATTTCTGAAACAAATGTATTTCTTGATAATTTTTTGGTTTTGGTATTTTTTTAGCGCCTTCTTTTGCCCTTTTTGCGATTTCTAGTGCCCTTCCCTGCCTTTCGCTATTTGGATAGGTTTTACGTCCTAAAAATCCGTTCCCTGGTAATTAGCCATTTTTCTCATATAAATGCCTAGTTACGATTAAGTTTCATGCTTTCTTTCATTTCAAATAAGTTTGACCGGTTTCACTATGCAAATACTCCTCTGTGCTTTGCCGAAAATATTTACATAATTTCTTATACAATATAATTTATAAATAATCTTTTGAAAAAAATATTATAATTAGGGTGGCCAGATATTATAGTGACATAATCAGTACAGTTGGCATCAAAAATCAGTACAAAGCCATAAAAATCAGTTAATTTTTAAGCGTATTTTTTATTATTAACAATACAACAACCAAATAACAGCGCATTAATTTAACAAATAATAACTAATAGACTTTTTAATAAATATAGTATTATTAATATGAAAATTCATTACTTTTNATAATCAGTACAGTTGGCATCAAAAATCAGTACAAAGCCATAAAAATCAGTTAATTTTTAAGCGTATTTTTTATTATTAACAATACAACAACCAAATAACAGCGCATTAATTTAACAAATAATAGCTAATAGACTTTTTAATAAATATAGTATTATTAATATGAAAATTCATTACTTTTAAGCAAATCAAAGGTATTACGTATGTATGTACAGCTGTGCTCACGAAAATAGTAGTACAATGTATTGACAGGTTTTGAAAATTTTTCTTTCCTTACATAATTTAAATTTTTTAGAAAAATATAGTTAATTCTATAACCAAAGACAAGTCTCAAACTTTCTATAATATTTATAAAAATTGAGAAAAAAAAAAAAATTTAGCCCATTCAGTTTCAGTAGAAGACGAGCTCGAGCCAGAATCTGTTTGCATATTTTAAGCTACAAATTTAAAACATATTTAGATGGCGTGCTTATTAAATACAACATTCACATTAAAATGTTGACTAAAAGGTATATTACCGAATTATCGCTAAACGAATTTTCGAGTACGAATGAAATTGAATAGTGTTAAATGTGTATGTGCAAGTAAAATTACAGGTAGTCAAACATCAAAAATCAAAGTAAAGCTACATATATCATATCCAAGAGTCGATAGTTTGCACCTTTTGCAAATATTTGGAACTTACATTGCACCGTAGCAGTAGTCGTCTTAAGTTTGAAATACTGACAGCCGATTTCTCAGTGGATGTTGAATTATAATCAAAAGATTATCTCTTATTGTCATCTTCTCAGTGTACTTAATATATGATTAACTCACCACCACCTTTCATAAGATTTATTAATGGCGAAACCAGCTTTTCCTGGAAATCCTGTAAAACCTGCAAATCATGAAGTTGGGTTGGGTTGAATCCAAACAGTTTGTTATTTTGCGAAATCCTAGGAAACGAAGCAATTGCAAGCTGACACCTTTTTAATAATGGTTTAAATTTAATTAATGCTTTCAATCTGCTCACACGTATGAGCTGTCAAAAACCATTGTTTTAAACATGTAAACCTCAAGTAAATGTCAATTACACCAACTTGCAAAAGTATTTATTAAATGTAAAAATCAGTACAAAATCAGTACAAACTCAAAAAATCGGTAGATTTTGCGTACTGATTTCGGGCTATTAAAAATCAGTACAATAGAAAAAAATCAGCACACGTACTGATTAAGTCAGCGCAACCTGTCCACCCTAATTTTGATTGAAGATTAAAGTTAACAAAAAAAACTTTTTAACAAAACCTGTTTTAAAATTTCTCGTTAGATCTAATTTATTTAATGTAAATTTTACTTTTCGCAGCCCTGGGGGAGCGATCTAACTGGGAGCATAGGAGGGCATGATTTTGTTGACAATCGCGGTTGTAGGCGCGGAGAAGGAAAACAAGCTATCTAAGGCAACTCCTAGAGTTTTCGGGTTATTTACCATCGACATTGGTGTGCCATCGATGTGAATCCCTAATTTAATCTTGACCTGCTTCTTCCAGGGGTGTGAAGCGGGGAAAAATGATTCCCAAATAGTAGAGATTTTCTAGTGGTAGCAATATAACATTCCTACTGAAGTTAAAATATTTTAACGGAGTGAAATATAAATAATTCCAACACAAACCATACTGCCGACGTCACGCTTTCTCGTTTCATGGAAAAATGTCTACCTCCAATTCTTAAATATGCGACTTATGGCATACATGTATGCGGCATCGTTGGAACATTAGTGCAAAAACAGTATCCTGAGGTGACACTGGTAAGATTTGTTTACTGTTAAAGGCTTCTAGGTCGCTTCTTGTTAAGCCTTGGCCATAAAGACTTTGGTGTTAACATTTGACTCGATTGATCCATAGATCATTTGTAAGGGCTATAGCCTACTCGTAAATTTTCCTCAGTAAATCACAAATCGGTGGTAGTAACAAGTTATCTGAATCGCCGATCTATCTTTCCGAAATGTTTTGTAGTCATATCATCGAATATTTCATTCCATTTCAAAAATGTTATGCCCAGGAATCGGAATAGACAGGCATTGGCGTAATTCATACAAGTCTTGATTTAACAATTTTGGATACTAACGTTTTTAGTGGCTCTTGGTTTTCAACGAAAACACATCGACGGCTGAGTGGAAGATCGACCTATATCAGCAGCCGGTTCGAAAACTCCCTACGTCAGAAAGTTTTGCAAGAACGCCCTATTTCACAATTTGGTCAAAGAACTCCGCTTGAAAGTCACTGTGCTCGTTAGGGAGGTCCTCTGAGTAGAGGCCTGCGCCAACTTCTTCTTTGAAACATCAGTGTAGATGCTAATAGAAATATTTATTGTTTGGAGACTAACGATTAATTCTTTCCCAGTTGGATAAGAATACTGAAGCAGAATTCCCAGAATGAAGTAATTTAATCCGTTACAGTATCTAAGTCCGTCTTGACCCAGTGATGGCGTCCTCTTTGAAGTACACTCAAGATCGTTGCGTTACTCATAGTCTTTCTACATCCACAATTAAGATTCCGTTATTTGAAGAGCACATTTTGCGGTTGCTTCAGTTGCAAATACTTGTGGTGGCTTTAAGTAAAGGATCATATTCAATCCTTCCTGGGGTGCAGAGCTCACAATGATCAACATACCTGGCCTTTCTCTTTTCAGACGTTAAGGCTTAATGTAACTTTGGGGTTCAAGACAATTTCTAAGTATTTTTCCTCGCATGAAAAGTTTAAGTTAAGTAAAGAGAATTAAGGGATCGGCGGCCGCTGTGGTGTAGTGCGCACTTCCCTTATTTAGAAACATTACCGAGTGCCGACTCCATCAACTCACTAATTGTTAGCAAGAATTTCCGGCGAATTAATACTGTGTACTGTACCTTTGTTCTTTTTTTTTAAAGCAACAGCAAGAGTGTCCTTTCAGTTCTCCAGCCAAAACTGCGTTGGATATCCTTCGGTTTTGGGCATTGCCCTGAATGTCGAAGCATAATCACATCATACAATTTTCTGCTTATCTTTAAACGCGGTATACAATTTTGTATGTCAGTCGTACATTTTCAGCGCACTGTGCAAATTCGGTGTTCGCTTACTCGCATATTAACAATTTTTGTACTGTGTTCGTAAATTTGTTTTGATTTTGATTGCATGGCATTTTTGCCATTTTTCACAAAGTTTCATCGACTCATTACGCACATACATACATACATATACATATGCGCACGCATATCTACATTTGTAAAAACGCGCAAAACGATTATTACCCGCATGTAATTTATGGGCTAATTTGTTAGCGATTATTGTTGAGGAGTGTTCGTTTTGGTTGGGAATTTTTCATTACAACTTTATAAGCAGATTTATGTAGGTATACATACACATAGGCAATAAGTTTGTATGTACGTAAGCCGATAATTGTTGTTGTTTTTTGTGGTTGCTTTCTGTTTTAGTTGGTTTTTTATTTTCGCTTATTGATGTTGTATTTTTAACGTATGCAGCTGCTCCACCGCTCTCGACCCACTTCCACTACTAGCACCACCACTTGCGCAAAACCAGCGCCTCACAGCTCGCAGCATTTCGTTGGCTACTATGAATTTGGCTTGCCAATACGTGATTTCCATATGCGATCGATGCCGCCGATATTGGCTCCCCACGCCCGCTTTGTTGATATATACATATTTACATATGTACGTAGTACATACATACAAACCCACGCATTGCTGGTTTACCGCTTGTTGGCGTTTTGTATTTCATGCGCGCCTTTTAGCGTCTTATTTATTCAACGCTTTGACATATTGCCCGGTTTGTCAGCAATAGCCAGTTGGGCAATTTGTTGCTCCTAGTCCCTCTTTGTTGTACCACTGCCACTGGCTGTGCCTTCTATGAGTATTTTTTTTATGTGCACATTGCTATTATTATTTTGTGGTTATGCCGCACGTGCATGCAAAACGAATTCATTGAATTTCACCCATTAATTTTTCGCCACAATTAAGTTTTATTTTATTTTTATTGTTAAGTGTTTTTATTTCTACCGTTCCTGTGGATTTTTTATTGCAAACGTTATTAATACAAATGCTTTCTAAATGAAATGAATTTGCCCTCGCTGTGTCAGTGTAAAAAAAAACACATTCATGCAAACTGCTCCAATGCGCGCTTGATCGCTTGACTGCTCGATCGCATTAGCAATTTTCCCCCAACTTATTGACGATCGCTGCGGCGCGCCTGACTTGTTCACTTTATTATGATGATTATTGTATTTATTTTATTTTGAATTCATTTAATTTTTCGCCTGTGTGTCCGTTGGTGCGTTTTTAATTTATTGCCCGCTTATTAATGAAATTGATCGTTAAATTTATGGTTGCTTTAAAGCATTTTATAGCACACTTAAGTATACATTTTTATTATAAAATATGGCCGACGGGTCGGGAGTGCCGCACACAACTCATAGAGCGAGCGTACTTTCTTTTTGGATTTTTGATTTGCGATATTATTTTGGTATTTCGATGTCGCTGTCGTCGTCTTCGCTTAATTTTGCAACACATACAACTTTTTCCATCGTTATTTTGTCACTTGGTTTGTATTTTTATTTATAATCTTTGTGGTTTCTTAAAAGCGCATTTGCGCTATAAATTTTGTGCTACCCACTCTTGATGGCTATTTTGTGTGAGATTTATGTATATTTTTTAGTAAATTATGTCACAAGATTATTTCAAAATCCATAAACTGTTATTGATACAAATAGGGAAATTGGTAGCAGTAAATGGGCCGTTTATTTTGGTAGAGGCATATGTAAGTCACTTTGGCGCGTATTCATAGTCCGGCAACTAAGTCGAAACTAACAAAGTTGCAACTTAAATTTAAGTACCAACTTTAAGTTTACTTCTATTCATAGTCGCATTTCAGACTTCTACTAAGTAGTTTCGACTTAGTTTACGATATAGCAAAACGAGTGTGAAAATGTATCGATTTTTCTTTACGATATTTTGGAAAAATTACATTTTTATTAAATAATGTCAAGTTTGATCATGCGTTTATGTAATTTTTATTTCCATTGCATGATTTTGCAAGAGAATAAGGTATCATTTTCTTGTTAATTGTGTGAAATAGCCAGAACAACCGCAGTGATGTGAAGTCGATGTTTATCGAAAGCTTAGATATCTAAGTGTTATGCACAAATTTACTTTAAACGAACTAGCGTGAAACTGACTAATTTTTTTGAGAATTTATCTAAATTATTCCAATTATAAAATTGTGATGAAGCTTTATTCGAATTGTAATACGCATTTAATTTCATCTTCCGATTTAAATGGATCGATCTTTGTAAATTTTAATTGGAGATTATTCAATATTATCAAAATCACCCTCTACGAACTTAATTTTTACATATTTCGTCTGTTTTCCCTTAATTTGATAAAATACTTCTTCCTAGTTACGACTTACTTGCAGCTGCAGCCGAAACTAAATTTTAAGTTGGTACTTAGCCAGAGGAGTCGAAACTAAGGCGACTATGAATAGCTTTAGTTGTGACTTTGAATAGTTTCGACTCAGTTGAGTACTAAATATGACTATGAATATGCGTCTTTGTTTTTAAATCGATAAATGCAAGGGTTTGTGTTTCAACACGTTTGAAAATATTGGTGCTAACTAATTCATAAATAATTTCGAATAGTCAAATATTTATTTGTTTGTTTGAGTATACTATTTATTTAGAAGCCCTGTCAAGCTAAGGAGTGGTTCACAAAATCTGTATTATAATTCATCAAGCTTTTTCTAACTTGAAAACATTTATACATACATATTTTTTTATATGCACTTATTACGGGTTTTAACATATTTTCATTCTTCTTTTGCAGGTGAGTGTTGGAATTAAGTTATGAAATGGTCCGAAATAATATAGGGTAAGAAATTTAAATTAACGAGGCAAATGCAGAAGCATTACGAGTTTTGTTTTTTATAAACTCGAAAACGACATTTTACATTGAACAAATTTTAATGAAAAAGGTAAAAAACGACAAACTTGATACTAATTAAGAGTTAAATTGCTGGGAGCTTTAAATAGACATACATATACACATTAGCTTATTTTCTTTGTAACAGAGCGGCACTTTGAAACATTATTATTTTTATTACGTATGCGGAATGGAATTTCGACGTCCTCTTTAACAGTAATAAAAGCACCGTAAATACTAGGGCTGTGACCTTTTAGGCCCTTTTTGATTTTTACAGTTCGAATTTCAAAAATGCCTTACTACTGGTAAGAGGTCATGTCTCTAATCCTTGACTAATTCATGTGAAATCCGTACTACCTATCAAATTAATCCTTTCTACTTACTTTAGTAAGGATTAAACAAGTCTTAGAGCTTAAACAGACGGCAGCGTTGATCCGGATCAACTCGGGAATTAACTGCAGTTGATCCGGATTAAGTCCCAGTTAATCCCGATCAACGCTGCTGTCTGTTTAAGCTTTTAGACAAGGACGAAGGATATAGGACACTTAACAGCCGTAAGGGTTGTTATTTTTTGACTTTTGAATTGTGTGAAATGATTCTGAAAATGTTTCGGAGAAATTCATTAATACGCAAGCAGATGTGTACGATTATATGATAATATGTGAGGATAAAAAGTAAAAATTATAACGCAAATATAAAACAATGTTTTACTTATTAGTACAGTAAAAATCAAGATTCATAGAATAGGAGGATACGTCATGGTGCTATTAAATATTTGTTTTCCTCTAGTGACGTAGTTGCGAAGTTAGTTATGATTGGCTGAAATTTTTGAAAAAAAAGAAGAGTACACTAAACCATGGTGGTAGTATACCAGGTGAAGTACTTAAAGTGAGAAGAAAGATTTTGACACTACCCTATTTGAAAATTTGCTAATAAATATTGACTATAAGGCAGCTGAATGTCAGAAAATAAAGCAAGAAAGCTGCTTTATTGCGCCATGCACTGAACGCAGAAAATACAGTTGCCGTGTGGCATACTTTAGTAATCATAATCAAATAATACCACCAGCTCCGTCAGAATTGGAAAAGACCTCTCCGAGCCGTTCGCCACAAAACGGGGTTTCAGACAGGGCGACTCCCTTTCATGTGACTTCTTTAATCTGATGTTGGAGAAGATAATAAGAGCTGCAGAACTGAACCGCTCAGGAACAATTTACTATAAGAGCATGCAATTGCTGGCTTATGCCGATGACATCAACATCATCGGTAACAAAAACCGCGAAGTCTGTTCTGCCTTTTCCAAGTTGGATAGGGAAGCAAAGCGCATGGGTCTGGTGGTAAACGAGGACAAGACGAAGTATCTCCTGTCATCAAACAAACAGTCAGCACATTCGCGCCTTGGCACCCACGTCACTGTTGACAGTTACAATTTCGAGAAAGTAGAGAATTTCGTTTACTTGGGAACCAGCATTAACACCGATAATAATGTCAGCATTGAAATCCAACGTAGAGTCACTCTTGCCAATAAGTGCTACTTTGGACTGAGGAGTAAATTCAGGAGTAAAGTCCTCTCTCGACGTACGAAAACCACGCTCTATAAGTCACTCATCATGCCCGTGCTGGTATATGGCGCAGAAGCATGGACAATGACAACATCCGATGAGGCGGCTCTTGGGGTGTTTGAGAGAAAGATTTTGCGGAAGATTTACGGTCCTTTACGCGTTGGCGACGGCGAGTACCGCAGACGATGGAACGATGAGCTGTATGAGCTTTACAACGATATGGACATAGTGCAGCGAATTAAAATACAGCGGCTCCGCTGGCTTGGTCATGTCGTTCGAATGGACACCGACGCTCCAGCTCTGAAAGTATTCAACTCGGAACCCGCTGGTGGTAGCAGAGGAAGAGGGAGGCCCCCACTGCGATGGAAAGATCAGGTGGAGAAGGACTTGGCTTCACTTGGCGTTTACAATTGGCGTCAGTTGGCGTCAGTTGGCACAGAGGAGAAACGACTGGCGTGCTTTGCTGAACTCGGCCAAAATCGCTTAGGAGGTTACAGCGCCAAAAAAGAAGAAGAAGAAGAATCAAATAGTAATTTTTTATATAAAATATTGACAAAGCTTATTATAACAACATAAAATGTTATAACTTCACATGATATTAACATGAATAATAATATTCGTACAATAAGGACAAAGTAAATGTGAATCAAATGCTTATTAAAATTAGCTAGTGATTATATTCACTTTCCGCCTATTACTAGTACAATTATCAGAAAACTTGGTATTAAATTTGCTTATAAGTATATATGTACATACATTCGTGTACGGAAAATTACTTAATCACTGCAGGAGACCAAGGAAACCTGGGAGCATCTTATCCACCGATGTGCAGCTGTGGAATTACGACAATCGCTAAATTTTCATAGCCAAAATTCTCAAACCATAAGTAGTGGGGCCTAAAAGTATACAATATGGAAAAGTAACACATGAAATGTGTAACTAGTCATAGCTGGTAGTATGGGGGCATGTGACTAGATGTTGCACGCTGTTAGGAGCGCCTTTTATTCTTTGGATTCTTTGTGATGTCTACTTTAACGTGTAAAAAAGGTTCCAATTGGCACCGCTAAGAGCTTACCGGTCTATGTGCGCCTCAACGCCGTCCAGATTAACCTAACCTAACCTTATCACTGTAGTCCACATGTTTTGCCGCCTCAAGGTGTATCTGCAAATAACCTTCCGTAGGGAAAATCATGTTTTTCTCCTTAAAAATTGTAATCAGGGCTGTAATGTACATACATTCCTTGGGTGTGGTTAATTGACGTTCAGATACTTTGTCCACCCACGAATGTGACCTGGCTGGTGTCAATCAAATCAGGCTCTTGATATTAAAAATACAAAGTGATGTATTTTTATAAGAAAATATTTTAATATTTATTTTTCTTCGAGAGCTTGAGTTACTTTCTCATCAATACTTCAAAACAGATCAGTTTTTTCACTTAACGACACTACGCGTCAGTTCGCGAATTTTTTAACCGTCCTGGCTGGACTCGAATAAATAGCCCAGTTTGTTTTGTTCCTTTACATGTATTTCGTTATTTTATCAAAAGGACGCACCATTGAAGAATCGAAATACATAATTTGTTTTCAACAGGCATAGATTTAACTTACATCACACGATCGCTACATCTGCAGTGGAATTCTGAAAATGGCTACGCTAAATTTTCGTCGCTAAAATTCTCTAAAGGAAAAGCAGTGCGGTCTAAAATTATACAACATGGAAGAGTAACACATGCAATGCGTAATCAGCCAAATCTGGCAGGGTGGCGGCCATGCAACTAGATTTTGCGTGTTGTTAGGGGCGCCTGCTAATTAGCGATAGCAAATGTTGGAATCCGGCTGCTGCTATACTTAACAACCGTTATGTAACATCTTAAGTTTTTACGCTGTTGGTCGCCTTCGAATTTTCGTCTCTTAAAATGTCCGAGTTCACAGATTTTCTGCGCATCACTTCCAAATGCTCAAGGAAGATTTCCACATCAAAAAGAAGATTAAAAAAAAACTTTCGCTTACGTTTTTTGGCGTTTTGATCTCTATATGGTCTTAATGTATTTCGTCTTGTAAATAAAATGGCATTTTCGCCCGAAATCGTTCATTATTCGCTTATGTGGATTCACTACGAGCGGATAAAATAATATCGGACGAATTTGTTTTCGGGCGAAAGTCACGATAAGGCTGATTAAGTCATCGTTTTCTTATCGCCCTTAAAATTGACGTAGAAATTATCCCTGACCATGGCGAGTTCTTAATGTCAAAAAGATGTATTTGTTGTACATTTATTGTAACGAGAGTGCCAGTTACTGTCGAAATTCGACAGTTTTTCTAGCTTTTAGGAGCCTTGGAGAGGTTTTCTAACTTAACACGTAGCAAAACTTATACGGTACAAATTAACTTACCGGAACATCTTCTGCTTTGGAACTAAAACGAAACTAAATTTTTTTTATCTTAGAAGGTCTTTCGACTTCAGCAGGATACATTCCACTTTATCGATAAATATTAATGATTTCATACATATCGAAAGTTCGATGAATTTAAAGAACACTAAAATCTGATAACTCAACAAAATTCGTTAACTCGACCAATTTCAATAACTGTGAAATTCGAGGGCTCGATAAATTTCGATAACTCGAAAATGTAAATTCTTTGGATACCTATACAAATTTTTACTTTTGATAGCTCCACATTTTTCGAAAGCTATCGAAAAATTTTGGTAACTCATACACTCTGTTAACGCGATAAAATTCGATAAGCANGCTTCGTTGAACCAACCAATTTCAGTAGATCAATAATTATCGATAACACTGTAAGTTGAAAGAACTCCATGCATTACTACAACTCGATAAATTCCGTTAAGTCTATAAATAATGATAATTCAATAAATATCGATAACTTGATACATTTCTTTAACTTGACAAATTTCGATAATCCCACATGTTTTTATAGCTCGATAACCCTCCGTAAATTTCGACAACTAAGCTTCTGTGTCTATAAATTTCGACAACTCAATAAACATTGATCAATTTGAATAATTCGATACGTTGTGATAACTTAATAAGCATGGATAAATTTCGATAATTATAAACTTCGATGATTCGATAAATTTCAGTAACTTTTATGGAAAATTTCAATTCAGTTACCCTAATTCTTATGTATTTCCCATTGTCTCCATTTTCGCCTTTATCTCCATTTTCGTCTTTATCTTCACTTTTGCCTTCTTTTTTTGTCTTCATCGTTATCACTTGTTTCTTCATCTTCATATTTATCTTTATTTCAAAGTTTAATTTCAAATACGAAGTAAAACAAAATGCGAAACAGCTTAAATTGAACAGGTTGCAAAAACAACCATACACAAATATGGAAATTTTTAAACAACGATTTTCAACCAATTTCGAAACTACAAAAACTCTCCTCATTACCAACGGTGTTCTTGGTTTGAAANCTTAACACGTAGCAAAACTTATACGGTACAAATTAACTTACCGGAACATCTTCTGCTTTGGAACTAAAACGAAACTAAATTTTTTTTATCTTAGAAGGTCTTTCGACTTCAGCAGGATACATTCCACTTTATCGATAAATATTAATGATTTCATACATATCGAGAGTTCGATGAATTTAAAGAACACTAAAATCTGATAACTCAACAAAATTCGTTAACTCGACCAATTTCAATAACTGTGAAATTCGAGGGCTCGATAAATTTCGATAACTCGAAAATGTAAATTCTTTGGATACCTATACAAATTTTTACTTTTGATAGCTCCACATTTTTCGAAAGCTATCGAAAAGTTTTGGTAACTCATACACTCTGTTAACGCGATAAAATTCGATAAGCAGTGATAAATCGATAAGCTTATATAATCTTGAAATTTCGATTAATGGATATATTTTGAAAATTCCATAAACTTCGATTCGATGAATCAACCAATTTCAGTAGATCAATAATTATCGATAACTCTGTAAGTTGAAAGAACTCCATGCATTACTACACCTCGATAAATTTCGTTAAGTCTATAAATAATGATAATTCAATAAATATCGATAACTTGATACATTTCTTTAACTTGACAAATTTCGTTAATCCCACACGTTTTTATAGCTCGATAACTATCCGTAAATTTGGACAACTAAGTTTCTGTGTCTATAAATTTCGACAACTCAATAAACATTGATCAATTTGAATAATTCGATACGTTATGATAACTTAATAAGCATGAATAAATTTCGATAATTATAAACTTCGACGATTCGATAAATTTCGGTAACTTTTATGGAAAATTTCAATTCAGTTACCCTAATTCTTATGTATTTCCCATTGTCTCCATTTTCGTCTTTATCTCCATTTTCGTCTTTATCTTCACTTTTGCCTTCTTTTTTTGTCTTCATCGTTATCACTTGTTTCTTCATCTTCATATTTATCTTTATTTCAAAGTTTAATTTGAATTACGAAGTAAAACAAAATGCGAAACAGCTTAAATTAAACAGGTTGCAAAAACAACCATACACAAATATGGAAATTTTTAAACAACGATTTTCAACCAATTTCGAAACTACAAAAACTCTCCTCATTACCAACGGTGTTCTTGGTTTGAAATCGGTAAATTTACCTTGGTCTTCATCTTTGTTTTTATCTTTCATATCGTTTATTATATTCTTTTCTTTATCTATTCACGTAGATGAGAAGAGGTGTGATGACGTGATAAGATGTGACGTGATTTTATGTGATGTGATAGGATGTCATGTCATGTGCTGCCATATCCTGTGATGACATATCACATGTTGTCATACCATATGATGTCATATCATGTGATGCCACGTTATATAATGCGATGTCATGTCATACGATGTCATATCGTGTGATGTCAAGTCATGTGATGTCATGCTATATAATGTGATATCATATCATATGATGTCATATCACTTGATATCGTTGATGTGATATCATATTATGTGATGTAATATAATGTGATGTCTCATCATATCATGTGATATAATGTGATGTGATGTCATGTAATGTGATCGCATTCCATGTTGCGATTATTAAATCGGTAACCCTGTCGATAACTGTAAATAAAAATACCAATAACCATATCCATGCACATATAGAAAAATACAACGATTGCAAAATCGATTTATTCATCGATAGATATGACAATCATCAGTATCGATTATTGTACATATCGATAACAATATAAATTACTAAAGCGATAACAAAATCAATTATTTAATCGATTATTATACCGATAACAATATCCATTATTGTATCGATAACAATATCCATTATTGTATCGATAACAATATCGATATTATATTATTATATCGATTACAATAGCGGTTATTTAATGCAATAACAGTATCGATAACAATATCGATTATTTTATCGAAGCATACGTATCATCAATAAAAATATCGAGTTTTATATCGATAACAATATCGATCTTCATCCTCATCCTTTTCTTCATATTTATCTTTATTTTTGCATATTCCTCTTCACCTTTACCTTAAAGTGTTTTAATTTACTTTGATCTTCGTTTTGCCTGTACCTCTAGGCATCTTTGTTTTCGTTTTTATTCTCAAACCGCTAAACCGCTGAGAACCATTTCCATGTGCATTATTCCCCTTGAATTTGACAATTTACTCCCAACCAACCAACTGGCGCTAAAGAAGTTTCACTTCATAAATTCAAGAAATGTTCTTACCCTTTCAGTTACCCTAATTCTTATGTATCTGTCATTGTCTCCATTTTCGTCTTTATCTTCACTTTTGCCTTCTTTTTTTTTACTTCCTCGTTATCATTTATTTCTTCATCTTTATATTTATCTTTATTTCAAAGCTTAATATCAAATCTGTAGTGAAACAACAGGCGAAACAGGTCAAATTGAATATGTTGCAGCAACATGTATACACAATTCGAAAGTGTTAAGCGACGGTTTTGGCCGTAATTTTCAATCAATTGTAAAACCATAAAAACTCTGCTCATCTACGGAAAAATGCCTTTCCAACGGTGTTCTTGGTTTTGAAATCGGTTCGGTAGAATCGGCAAACGAACGGAGACAAAATTCATGTTAGCGTATTAATATATAGATTCTTACTGCCATTATATATAATTTGTTGGCGTAATCTTTGTTTTAGTGCTGCTGCTACCACTTCCTATGCATTCTAAAGATTCTAGATCCTCTCTATAATCTTATAAAGGTATACTCAAACGTAAGCTGCGGACTCGCTATTAAGCATCATCGCTCGATCGCTGGCACTCCTCTTCTGCCCTCTGAAAGGGTGAAGTCAACAGTTGCTCATTTTGGCTATATTGCAATCAATAGGCTCTCGGCAACATTCACACTCTATCAATTGGCGCAATGCCTATCGTCATAGATGCAAACATTGCCAAAAAGTCATCGACCGTATATCTAAAGGGATGGATCACTGGGTATAGGAGCTGGCCTCGATTGAATGCGTCTCTGCCACACATTCTTTTAAGGTGTGAATGGAAAAGTGGTAGCCTTCGAATTGGCAGGGTAAGTCATATCTCCGAAGTAACTATTTAGGAGTTCCTGTGGCAACTTGTTGATTGATCCTGGATAGATGGACTTTTAGTCAGCTCAACCAGCGCTGGGCAAACCTTTCTACATGATCCAGCTTTCAGTTCTAACAGTAGTCCTGAGCGGTACAACTTAACATTGTTTCGCGCCTTTTTTGACGGAGCTTTTTAGCCTGGTTTCTTATGGACGAAGGTATACGGCTAAAGTACATATTTGAGCCTGTTCGATTAGTGTCAGATTTATTTTTGTTGAGGATATGCATATTTTAGAATTTCTTAATTTTCTCGGAAAACTTACGTACTGAATTTTTTTTATTATTTTTCCGTAGCTTAGTACCGAATTTCTTATTAGTTTTTTCAGGGAGGCGTGTGTTACCCATAGATAAACTACTGAAGAACAATGAGCGTTAAAATTAGTGCTCACCTTTTTCATAAACAAATCTGTATTGAATCACGTGTCATTTCTATATACAGGTATAAGCAAGGCATATTCAACAAGGTAGAAGTGACAATTCAGTCGAGCTCTCTCATACCTGACTGTAATGTCAAAAAATGTAAACAAAGAAATTAACCCTTTGTTATGCATTTACCATATTTGATAGAACTCAACATCTTTGAAATGAATGTTTTTGTAAATATGAAAATATTTAAAATCTCATTAGAATCAGCTTCATTTTATTTATTGAATTTTCGGTTTAATGTAAATGTGGAAATGCATACTTAAACAAAATTACACACTAAATGAAGCACACTCATTTATAAAACCGTTTTGACAATTTTCTTGCTTTTACTATACCAATGTTTTTGAGCATTTATTTTTTTATTCAAATACTTAATTCTAAAGTATATTAGACATTAAAAAAAGTTTGATTCATCTAAATTTACATCAGAACTTAACTTCAATAATTTAGCTCTTAAATTTTTGCTATTCGAAATTTCCTTTCCATTAAATTTATTAAAAATTACTTTAAGTTTCTTTATGTCAACAAGGAATACTGGTTTAGGTTTTATCAGACCACTATTTGAAATTTGGCCGATCCATGTATGTATATGAAAGGGACATTTTCTTTTCATATTCGGTATGATAAATCCTGCACCTGGGACCAAACGCGTCCACTTAGAAATACTCGGCTGCAATAGGCAACAAATAAAGTCACGACCACACGTGAAGACTCTCCTAATGAAACATCGCAGCAATTTGCCTACCGTTGTCGCTTCACTTGACAATTCGAAGGTTTAAAATAACGCACAAGTTTGTTGTCCAGGCTCTTGAAACACAACGCACCGCTTGCAATTCCTTTTCTTTTTATATGTATTTGAAATCTGTCGCACAGCTCTTAATTGAAAATTTATATAAAAAAAAATTTTTTGAATAGTATCGGGTTAAAAGTTGACATTTCAGTCGCAGTTCAAAAGAGAGAAATGTCGAAATAACTTCTACCTTGTTATGCCTTGGGTATAAGTAAGTATTTCAGAATATTCTCCAGACAATTTTAGAGGTCATAGAACAATATCTATCAGCTGACTCCGTCCAACATTTAAAGAAATACTTACTTCACATAAATTGCTTTTAGACAGTATAAGTAATTTTTACTTTTTACGTACGTACGTACGTAACGGGTGATTTTTTTGAGGTTAGGATTTTCATGCATTAGTATTTGACAGATCACGTGGGATTTCAGACATGGTGTCAAAGAGAAAGATGCTCAGTATGCTTTGACATTTCATCATGAATAGACTTACTAACGAGCAACGCTTGCAAATCATTGAATTTTATTACCAAAATCAGTGTTCGGTTCGAAATGTGTTTCGCAAACCCAATTGCTGCGAACGGCGACGAATCGACATTTCACGGTCTTCAGCAACACTCTCAGAAACAGACGCAATATTCTCTTCTGTACGCACTGTACGCATTCGTGTGGTTGGTTTAATGTCCAATAAAGTAAACTGAGTGCGAAACTTGGTCACAATCGCATTAATTGTTTGCTCACTTGGTCGATTATGTAGACCATAAATCGGACGTAAAGCGAACCGAACACTGATTTTGGTAATAAAATTCAATGATTTGCAAGCGTTGCTCGTTAGTAAGTCTATTCATGATGAAATGTCAAAGCATACTGAGCATCTTTCTCTTTGACACCATGTCTGAAATCCCACTTGATCTGTCAAATACTAATGCATGAAAATCCTAACCTCAAAAAAATCACCCGTTAGTAAACATTGTACTATACAATCATATGCATCTGCGTACGTATTTATGAATATCTTGAGCAGTGTCCGCCAAAAAGAGAAAAGTCTTAAAATGAGAATGTATTAGTTATGAAATAAAAAATGAGAGTGTGTTGGTGGTAATGCACGGAAAAAAAATTCTGTGTTGTACTACTTATTATAAAAACTTTGGTATGATTTTTTTTTCCGTTTTTTTTCATTGTGCGCTAATTTTTAGATCTAAACAACATAGAAACATATAATGAAAGTTAACGGCCCTAAAAAAGGAAAAAGTTGGTAAAATTTTGTATTATTATTTTTTTATAATTTAAGTGTGAATTTCTGAGCAAAAAAGATAACGTGCTTCGAGCACTCTGAATATTAAAAGAAAATTTCGTTGATTTCAAGTAGAAATAAAATAAAAATATATATATCTAATATATATTTATTTTAAAATTAGGTAAAACTTGACATTTAAGAACAATTTAAAATAACGATTAAACCAAAAGATAGATAAAAAAACATATTGTATGTTTTAATTGAGGACTAGTCTGGTATTAAAAAAACATACATAATTCACAAAGTTCTTTTAATATGAAGAAAAAACACGACTTGGTACCATATACATACCTATTTCTAGGGGTGTATGTACGAAAAATTGTGTTATAAAATTTTTGAATGAATATTGATTCATTCTGCTCAGTGTACCTACTTTATTCAACAATAATGCGTCATCAACCTGCTTCGCCTATTGTTTG
The DNA here is from genome assembly GCF_001687245.7 of Rhagoletis zephyria. NCBI lineage: Eukaryota > Metazoa > Arthropoda > Insecta > Diptera > Tephritidae > Rhagoletis > Rhagoletis zephyria. The sequence continues at coordinate 361,554 of NW_016157239.1, forward strand.
CATGCGACTAAATAAAATTTGTTGCTTTTCTACTCTTTCTGTTGACGTTCGGATTGTGTACGTGTAAGAAGCCGATTGTGTACATGTGAAAGGCCGCATATAGTTCGTTTCCCAGGAAAGTGTTTGGCGGGCACTGATCTTGAGTCCTCTTCCTTGTCTTATTTGTAGTACAAAAACTTCATTCAAACCACCTTTACCCAATTTCCTTTGATTTTCACAACTGTCAGGAAGTTTATATCAGACGTGTGAAATGACTTATGTCAAATTCATCTTGACGCTGATTGTCATTTTAAAACGAACGCAATTCCAATTTTAAGCAAACAAACAGGTACGTTAACATAACAACAGAGCCAAAGAAGTATATGTATGTGCCTCTGCGTATGCTATAAGTAGGTAAGTTTGTTGGTAAATATGTATGTACATAAATATGTGTGTGCATATCCTACATTCATTCCCATGAAATTTTACTGCTATCGTACGATATGACATGAGTTCGCTGTCATATGATGCTGACATTTTAATGGGTCATGGATGAATGATGCGCTGGGTGGCGAATTTGGCTTGGAAGTTAGGTTAGCAAGTTGGAAATTGCGGACGTGTAAAGAAATATCTACGTTATATAGTTTTTGCTGTGCGTAATTTTAATGGCGTACTTAGAATTTGAAAAAAAAAAATTATTTTCTACTGACAGCTGAAGATATTACACTTATGACTATTGCCCGCGCTACTATAATTCTTTCTTCTTCGTAGTTGGACTATTTATATGCCTGTCTGTCATTTAGGCAGTCAGCCAGTTGCCGAGTCACTCACTGGTTGACAGTAGTGCTGCATAAGGCTGTCATGTCAAATGTGAAGCAATGAATGACTGACATAACGCTTGACGCATACCTAAACTAAATGAGCGCTATGTATTTGTAAGTGAAAGACGAATGAAAAATCTTTGTAAGAAAAGCAAACAACAGAAATACCGCAACATAGTAAATAGTGGAGCAACAATGTATGATAACAACGTCGACAAGGACAATCAGAGAAAATGTCAAAAAAACTTAAATAAACAGTTAAGCGAGGAGTGAAAAAAAAACATGGCGAAATGGAAAGAGCTGAGGTAAAGTAAGCCTTGGAAGGAAGTTGGGCTGAGAAGGTTCGGTGCAAGGTGAGTTGAAGTGAAGTATGGTGAACTAAAGCTCATGGCGTCTTCTATGGCGTTGACAGCAGCAGTAGCGGCGTGGTGTCAAATCCATATAAACATAGAAATAAATATAATTTTAACTTCAAGAAACGAAATATGTAACTTGGAGCAAAAGCAATAGGGCGCCATTAACAATAGAACTAAATATCTAGTGCCAACAAAGCGGCACATGCATACATACATACATATGCACATACCTACATAGTTTGAATTGTAGCAACACTGCGCAAAGCAAACAAGAAAGCAAAGATACATCGCAGCAACTGCATTCTCGACATGACGAACAAAAAACATGCTGACAACAAAACGCTATGAAAAATAGTGCAAGACCCTGACAATCAGAGTTTTAAATGCGCATTGCAAAATACTTTTGCTGTCGCCTGTCATGTCCATGTCCGTGTCGTTCACGCTAAACCGCTCGGCGTCCTGCCTGCTCGGCGCACAAGCACACGCACACATCTAGCCATCATAAGCCCCTACAGCCGCCCCCACTCGCTCCTCATTGCCAGTGCTAACATTTGTATGGTTTTGCGATTGCAACTCTGTGACGGCAAGCTGTCACTGTCATGCCACCGCCATTGTCGCTTTCTGCTGCTACTCTTATTGTTGCCAATGATTTTGTTATTATTGTTGTTGTTGCTCTTGCCTTTGTTGCCATTTGCCGCAATATCGTCGGTGTCGGAAGTCACATTTTTGCACTTGTCGCTGAAGTCTTTTTGCTGACTAGCTGGCTCGCTGGCTGACTGACTAGCTTGTTGGCTCGCAAGTCGGTCGCCGCGCAACTAACAGCGCAGTACATACATTACTATCGTAAGCGTTGAAAACAACACTGGCAAAGCGTGAAAATGTTTGGCGCGCGCATGCAACACACCATACAACACGGCAACAAGAAAAACAAATTGGAACACAGAAATCAGAAAAAAAATTGCAAAATAGTTTTGTGTGAAAAAGTCATTTGTGCATCTGAAACATGCTGCGTAAAAAGGCCCGTATCGCACCGAAATTGCTTTAATTTTTGCAGTGTTTTTTTGTCCTGAAATTTTCTTTGTTAATTTTTTATAACTCTTTTTGAAGTCGTTTTACCATTTTATCGTGTTTAAATACGTTCAAAACTGTATTCGTCTTCAGCATGTGATTGTAATTTCCGACTGTCTTGTGAGGAACTTGCATGTTTCTACTCCAACATCCAACTAATTTTCTATAATTCAAGAGTGGTACAAGAAAAGAACTCTTAATCACATTGAAACTTATTTCCTAATCTTCTTCTTTTATCTGACATCCGTCATCCACGATAACAGGGCCGTAGATCTTGCGCAGAATAGTTCTCTCGAAAGCCCCCAAAGCCTTTTCATCTTTGTTCGACATCGTCCAAGTTTCTGCGCCATATAAGAGGACGGGCATGATGAGAGATTGTAGAGCGTGATTTTCGTTCGTCGAGAGAGGGCTCTGCTTTTCAATTGCCTACCGAGCCCAAAGTAGCACCTGTTGGCAAGAGTTATCCTTCGCTTGATCTCCAGGCTGACGTTGTTTGTGGTGTTTATGCGGGATCCAAGGTAGACAGAGTCGTTCACTACTTCAAAGCTATATCTGCCAACAGTGACGTGTGTCCCGAAACGCGTGGACTGTTTACATATATGTTGCCCAGGAGGTCCTTTGTCTTGCCCTCGTTCACCGCTAGACCAACTTCTTTAGCTTCTTTTTTCAAACTGGAAAATGCTGCGGTTACGTCCCTTTATTTCAGACCTACGATATCGATATCATCTGCATACGCCAGCAGCATCGTTCTTTTGCCATATATGGTGCCGCTGCAATTCAGATTGGCAGCTTGGCAGCCATACATACGGTGGTAAAAAAATTTTAGCCGAAACACTTTTTGCCAAGTTCTAACGTATTATTTTTGTTGTTACTGAACTTTTGTTATTTTTTTATAAAAATATAGTTCTTTCTTTAACAAAACCCGTGTAAATCCAAGTTTCCAAATTTGTGCCATATTAAAAAAAATCTTTCGTACAAATTTCGAACTTTTTAAAAATGCTAAAAAATCAATCGAAATTTTTAGCCATTTGAAACTTGTACATTGTTCAACTAGAATTCAATGGGATACAAAACTGCATATTCAGAAATTAATTAAAAACTTCGAAATTTTAACGAAAATTTGCTGATTTTGTATTAAATTGCATAAATTTTTAAGGCAGTGTCACTCGATTGGTACCTTTGTACAGATTTGTACATTTTTATATTGGGCTATTGGTAAAAAAGGGAAATTTTTTTTTGTAGTCAAAAGATTGGTACATTACAGCGATTTTTTATTGAAAAATTTCAAGAAATTAATTTTCGTGATTGGGAAAAAGAAAAATACTTTGGGTGTTAAACTTGTATTTATACGGATGTTTTTAAAGAATGAAATATAAATAAAACTAACCAAAATTAAATAACAGCAAAATAATATTTTAAAACTTGTGAAAATTTGGTGCGGCTATAATTTGTTCGACTAATAAACTAAAAAAAAAATTACTGTACATAAGTTCACTATAATTACTCGATCATGCTATTATAGTAGCACAATGCCACTAAGCGCATTTTAAAATTTTCAGGCAATAGCCTCATGCGATTATCGATGATATTTTTTGTTGTTTGTGTGAAATAATTTATTTTTATCAGTATTTTTCTTTTAATGAAAATATGTTGAAATAAAAGTGAAACTAAAGAAAAGAAATTTCCTAAAGAATTAAGTGTGTAGTGGCAAATTGTAAAAGTGAATACAAAAGGCAAGCGTGCGTTAAATGTAATTTTTTTCTGTACATATCTACATAGATATAACTTGATAGATAACATGCAACACCCGGCATGTGTGGAAAATCGTACTTACCTAAAGTTGTATATGCCCAAAATCTTTGCTACGTGTTCCTATTTAATTAAACTTTGTATATTTATTGACTCTTGAAAAACTGGTTTGGTTTTACTTGTCTCTCTCGCAATTGCACCAAAAGGACGTCACGCAAAAATTATGATAAAAAGTCCTCGCTGATGGGCACAATCGTGCATTCTCGGTATTTATCGGTTCGGACTAGATATTGTCGCAGGATATGAGGACCTGTGCGAACCACTTTGTAAAGCAATCGCCACACTCTAGTTTTTCGAATCAACTTTAATGTTCCTGTATCCTCCTCGGGCGTGGACAAATTAGCATCAACGAAGATTGTAACTGAAACTCAAGGTAAGACAGAAATATACGTGCTCAGTAGGAAGTGTAAGATGCAACCCGCAACTCTTGCCCCTCAATAAGAGGCGTTCGTCGTCTTCTTTCTGTTGGAGTCAAGTACTTGGGCTTGATTCCAGATGGGAAGCAGTTGTGGAAGCTTAACATGGATGAACGAGTGAGGTGGGCATCAGTGCCTCTCTCTGCTCTCTGCTGCAGAGTGATAAATAGTACAAGTTGGGGCCTCTCTCCTAAAGAAATTTCGTAGCTCTATAAAACCGTAAACCGTACGGTTCTCCTTTTATGGTAGAATGTGCTAGAGAAGATTACAATAGTGATAAAACTTGAGCGGTTACAACGGTCACCCACATTGGATTTATCAGGGTTACTTTCACTCATACTCTTAATGCGACGTTTAATACAGCACCCGTAGACTCATAGGTACCGCTACCGCAGAAAAGGATGCATTCTGAATCAGAAGAAACAAATGTTTGACTAACTCAGGGTTTAGACACTCTAATATTTTTGGAGGTTCAACGTTCATCCGGATTACAAGGATCACTTCGTTCATTGCATTTTTTCAAGTACTATAGATCTGGCTGCTTATAAGGAAGCCATCTATTTGATCGACGTGTACAAGAAATATATATAAATCACTAGTCCGACAGCTAACCATTAATGTGGACCTTGGGCTCGCTCACGCTGTGTTCAAAGCTGGAAAGGTGGATGAGCTGTTCAGGCAAGTCAGTCTCACAAAGAAAAGAAAGACTACACTTGTAGACTACACTTAGACAAATCGGCCAAGTTGGGCACAAATCAGGTCATGTGTCACTGAAAGTTTTTTTTATTTGAGGTTGGTATTCAATTTTAGTTATTGTATTTCAGTACAGTGATGAAATTCATGGTACAATTGTACTTTTTTGGTACACACAAAAGTACATTGGTACTACATTGACATTTTTGATACATTTTTGTCAAAATACGGCTCTGCACCACACTGTGTATACTTGGAAACTAGCGTTTTTGTGGATAAAAATATAGTCATCTTTTTCTAGCTCTAAATACGCGGTGTTTATTAAAAATTAAATATTTACTAAAATCAACAAAAAGCTGCTTTGATAATAGGCATATTCATTAACATTTACAGTAAGTACTTACAGCGGGAGCGTAAAGAAACATAGAGAGTGAAATGGAGAGGTAGTGAAAATTATCATAAAGAGTTATTGAACGCAAAACTAGCAAAAATGTGCAGCTTACGCCATTTTGACTTTCTGATGTTTAAGGTTTGCCGCGTAATTTGCCTTTTGTTTAGTAATATTTCCCATAGTCATAAAAATCAAAAAATCTATCTTAGATTAAAATTATGCATCCATATTTTCATTTCATTAGTTTTGTTTTGAGCATGAGCATGTTCATGAGCATCAAATATTCCTCTAAATACTTTGTTTACATTTTAAATTGACACATGACTGATTTTCTAACACCTGCAAATTCCTGATTTTTACTTGCAACTTGCAGCTCTGTCTAGGTGTTAAGCTCTCGAATTTGCCCTCTTGCAAATATTGTGGGTTAATGAATGCATTTCCAGAAAAAACTTGAAAGTACTGGTAGCTATTCGTAAATATTTTTTGATATTGAACGCGTCTGGAGTGTTTTCCTATTCTCCACACAAAATTATCCATCAGAAAAAATTCTGATCATTCGCTATCAAAGAATCAAAATACACAGAAAATTTGCAATCTTTGAAACAGCTGATCTTTTTCGCAGTTTTAATAGGTGGTAAATCTGGTAATTTATTATCCGGTTGGAGCATTGTCCTCGGTTTGGCATTTTTTACTATTAAATACTTTTGGATAGGAAAAGCATTTTTAACATATGAATGAATAAATATTTTTCTCAAAACTTATACCACATCATAACGCATGCAAAAATAAAAGGATCTCCTTAAAACACCCATCCTTGTTTAAAAAAAAATAATTAAGTAGATATAACTATATGCCTTTAAAACTAACCCATTTTCTTTTCAACTATCAACTGACAAATTCTGCCAAAACATAATATGCATAATAACTCTACCTTTTCTTTCATTGTATACAAGCAATATTTATAAAACTTACAATAAATAATTCAAAAAGCCCTATTTTCTTTTGGTTATTCACGAACATACATATCTGTGTTCGTATGGAAAAGTAGCTTATGTCGAAAAGCCGGCTTTAGTATAATGCGGCATTCCCTTTATTCTTTAAACGACAAAGAATTTTTGGATGAGACTTAACAAGAATATTGACTTGCGGAACTATCGGAACTATTTCTTGCACGTTGATTTGCCAAAAGGTGTTCAACGGCTCAGCGCCGGTGAGTCATTCGCAATCGTATGCTGCGAATGCCGATTCCAGCCAGCCTTTCGACAAAAGCTACTTTTCCATACGAGCACAGATATGTTTGTGATCAGCTGATTTTCTTACTTGTAAGTTTTCGCAGCTAAATATTTTTCCAGAAAAAATTTGCAGAACTCGACTTTGGGCCCTCAATTTCCCCTATTTTGCAAGGGTAGGAGAACGCAGAAACTGAGGTAGTTTTTTACAATTTTAGATAATTTTGAATACGAGAACCTTGTTATTTCTATAAAAGTAAATATTTTGGAAACTTTTATATAGATAAGTTTTCTAATTTAAAAACATTTAACTGTGCGTATGGTTTTTTAAATGTTGGTACTTTTTCGGTTTATTTTTCGGTTTATTATTTTTGGTCATTTGGTACAAAATTAATAGACTCATGTATCATCCCTGTTTCAGTATACTGTCCGATCGGATGTTGCGCGGTGAAACGAAATATCACACCGGATCTTCGGTGAAACATTTGCTTGAAGAATGAAAAGGTAGAGTCATCCCAACACTCGTTTTTTTCACCCTGCGAAGCTTATCAGTTCATGTTTGTGGTGAAATCACGAAGATCAATGCTTTATGGTTCAAGTGCAACGCCTGTTTGGAACAACCTTCTTAACCGAACCTAACCTAAACCTTTGAAAACACTCTTTAACTTGCAGACTATTTTGTTTTTAAATTTTTTGGCCACTTATCTGTAAAAAAAGCAGGGTAAGTTTACAAAAAACTATCTACTGATCTGTGTAGATGCAAAATATTTTCAAGCAACATTTTGTCCCTCGAAATTTATAATGCATCCCCCATTTGGAAAGCTCTATAATAAAATGTTGGCGAATATGTAACGGAGTTTTTGGGTTTAAAGCCCTTCTAATCTTAGAAAGTGAAAGTTTTCAAAAGTTTGACCACTTCCGAAAAAATACTAACATACAGTCATGAGAAAAATAATAGGAACATGACTTTTGACCAGATTCGGTTATTTCTTTTTTGTGTGTTTATTGTTTGTTATTTTTTTTTATAAAAATACAGCTCACTATCTAACAAAAATCGTATAAGTGCAAATATCAAACTTTGTAGAAAAATTCAACAAAACTTTGTACTAAGAATTTTTAGAAAAAGTCTAGGTATGCAGTTTAATAATAATAATAATAATAATAATAATAGATTGGCGCTTACACATATGTTAGTGTTTGCCCGATCTTCTCCTCCGATTTGTGGCGTGCGGCTTGATGTTGTCACACAAAGAGGAGGGACCTACAGTTTTACTCCGACTCCGAACGGCGATTGTACTTTAATGAGACGCTGTTTTTCATGGCAGAAATACACTCGGAGGTTTGCCATTGCCTGCCGAGGGGCGACCGCTATTAAGAAAAACCCTTTTTTTAAATTTTTTTTGCGATGTTGCCTTGGCCAGGGCTTGAACCCAGGCGCTGCGGAGTGGAAGCGCGCACTGCTTACCACTACGCCACAGCGGCCACCTACACCACAGCGGCAGTTTAATAGCCCATTAAATTCTAGCTTAAGAAAGTGCAAGTTGCAAGTGCTAAGAACTCGCGTTAGTTTTTGATAATTATTTTTTGCGGATGGTGTTATTATTTTCATCCATACTAAAAATTTACAACATACTTTGTATGGAAGAAAATGACCTTGAAAATTACATTGTTTTAAGCTAAAATTTAGACCATAAACTTATACTTACTTAGATTTTTTCTAAAAATTCTTAATAAAAAGTTTGTTGTTTTTGCAAAAGTTTGTTGAATTTTTATAATTTTTCTCTAAAGTTGTAAATTTGGACTTGTGTGGTGTTTGTTAGATAATGAACTGTATTTTTATACAAAAAAATAATAAAAATCAAAAGAAGAATAGCCAAAACTGGTGAAAATGTGTCCCTATTATTTTTCACATNTTCTGCACACTACCGCGCCCTGCATAAGCCCTTGAGGCACACACATACCAAACGTTATATATTTTCTANAAGTTGAACCTAATGAAAAAAAATGTTCAATGGTCAACCATGAAACACTGTGAATTGCCTAAAGCTTACAAGGGAAAAATACCTTTAAAAAAAAGAAAAGTGGATGATATTCAACAAATGATTAGTAAACGGTATATACCGTCTGAATTTCATGATTTTCATAATACAATTAAAGAAATATAGAATAAACGTTTGAATTTTCAATATATATTATGCTTTTATGATTTACTTTAAACCGGAGACGTGCAGTTTTCGCGGCTTAACAATCTGAAATATGCTACTCTTCCAAGGGAAAATCTGAAATGTGCTAGTCTTCCACGCAAAAATCTGAAATGTGCTAGTCTTCCACGCAAATAACGAAATGTACTACTCTTCCACGCAAAAATCTGAAATGTGCTACTCTTCCACGCAAAAATCTGAAATGTGCTAGTCTTCCACGGTAATTTGAGATGTGCTACTCTTCGTTGGGAGCGACGATATGTACATTAGAGTGGCCTTTTTTGGTAGATTTTCAAAAACCGAAAGTTTTCGCACGAAAAAACATGAGGTTGGCAAGGAAAATAAATATGAAATTTGTTTTTTCCGGATCCGGAAATTCCGAGTTGTTCCGGGTTGATCATTTTGATTTTTTAATAGGAAATATGTTGAAATTGAAATTATTATTTTAAATTTTCAGCTTTTACGACCATGAAACCCAATTTTTTATTCCTGAAATGTCTTTTATTGAAAACTGAATACATTTACCTTTTCAAAGTGCTCAAAAAGTCTGACATTGATTGAAAAACCATGGTACACGATAATATTTAAGCTGAGAAAAATATGAAATCATCATTTATATCAATATATCATTTAATATCTAATAATAATAATATTTAATATCATTTTAAATAAAGCATAGTATAGAATTTTTCTAATATATACTTAAAAAAAGAAATGCAAAATAAAAGAAATTGGTGTAATTTCGACATTGTTGACCGAAAAAGCTCAACCCGGAACCTCTAGGAATCACCTGAAGGCTTTTAAATTAATTACGTATTTATTTATATCCCCAACCTCACATTATTCTGTGCGAAAACTTTTGGATTCATGTAGAGTAATCGTCTCGACATGCCGAAACGAATGCATGACGACTCCACTTCTGCACACTACCGCGCCCTGCATAAGCCCTTGAGGCACACACATACCAAACGTTATATATTTTCTATCTCAATGATACACTTCCGCGAATATTTCTGCAGTAAAATATTGCATAAAGGCTTATAGTTTAGTACAATTAGCACGAATTTTAGCACAAAATCATTAATTCTCAATTATTTTCTATTGAAGTGACAAACAATTTTTATTTCCAACACAAAAAAGTAAACAAATGACGATTTCAAAACAGCAAGCGCCTTAGAATGTTGGTCGCTTCGATTCATGAAGCTNTCATTTTGATTTTTTAATAGGAAATATGTTGAAATTGAAATTATTATTTTAAATTTTCAGCTTTTACGACCATGAAACCCAATTTTTTATTCCTGAAATGTCTTTTATTGAAAACTGAATACATTTACCTTTTCNCATCAAAGGTATGAAGTCTTCGGCATAGCCGAAGACAGCGCTGCTCTTACTTGTTATTATTATGTTTTGCAACGCTTTTATCAACTTGCAATGGTCGCGTTCATAAGGCGTAGCTGTTTAGCTCATCTGCTACGAAACTGCTGGCAACTGTTGAACCCAACAATTACGTCTTAGAAACGGCTTGATGGATATGCTGCCAAATGAACAGCTTATAAATGTAAACAAACGAAATTGANAGTCTGACATTGATTGAAAAACCATGGTACACGATAATATTTAAGCTGAGAAAAATATGAAATCATCATTTATATCAATATATCATTTAATATCTAATAATAATAATATTTAATATCATTTTAAATAAAGCATAGTATAGAATTTTTCTAATATATACTTAAAAAAAGAAATGCAAAATAAAAGAAATTGGTGTAATTTCGACATTGTTGACCGANTAAGCCCAACACGTTGAGTTCAGGTAGCGTAAAAATTTTCCGCTGGAAAAAATGGCGGAAAGTTGCCAACTGTTGGGCTGAGCGTAACTACTCAACTACTCTAAGACAAATAGCCAACGGTTGGGCAACAGCTACTTCTTATAAACGCGCCCAATATTGTGTGTTCAGGCACCATTTATAGCAAAGGTATTATGGCAAAGTTTTTATAGAACCTAGTCTAGATATCAATCTCGCCGNATGTTGGTCGCTTCGATTCATGAAGCTTTTATGATTAGGCGAAAACATGATTATGAATGGTAATGTACAGATCATCATTCAAATACATGTGTTCGTAAGAAAAGCTTCATACTTTAGTATGCCGAAACGATTACACTGCTATGATTGGGCGCTTAATGTGCGGATTGCCTAAGAGTTTTATAAAACTAACAAAATTTTTCTTTCAGAGAGATATGTAATTCTGAAACCCTCAACTTCATCCGGAACGCTTTGCATTGGCATTGTGTCACGGGTGGTGTCTGTTTGTTATACAGCTTCCACTAGCTGTTTTCGTCTACCTTTTTATACCATTCATGAGCATGAAATGGTATTATAACTTTGGTCCGATGTTTGTAAGTACCAGAATAAAATGAGATAGACCCATTAAAATGTATACTTATATGATCAGAACGTCGAGCTGAGTCGATTTAGCCATGTCCGTCTGTCCGTCTGTCTGTGTGTCCGTCTGTTTGTATGCAATCTAGTCTCTCAGTTTTCGAGATATGCGGATAAAATTTGGTAGGTGGGTGTATTTTTATAATGTATTAATCATTTGTCGGAACCGGAAGAATCGGACCACTATAACATATAGCTCCCATACAACTGATTGTTCAGATATGAGATTTTTCGTTATAACTTCTCCATTTATGCAGCTACGAACATGAAATTTTGCAGTACTTGCACCCATTATCAACAGAATACTTACAGTGAAAATTACAAAGATCGGGTCACTATAACCTATAGCTCCCATACAACTGATTGTTCAGATATGAGATTTTTCGTTATAATTCATCCATTTATGTAGCTAGGACCATGAAATTTCGCGCTGTTTTCACTCATTATCAACAGAAGACTTACAGCGAAAATAACAAAGATCGGGTCACTATAACCTGCAGCCCCCATACAACTGATTGTTCAGATATGAGGTCTTTTATCATAACTCCTCCATTTATGCAGCTAGGAACATGAAATTTCGCACCATTTTCACTCATTATTAACAGAATACTTACAGTGAAAATAACAAGGATCGGATGACTACAACATATATCTTCCATACATCTGATTGTTCAGATATGGGATTTTACTGTAAAACTCCTTTATTTGAACAGCTAAAACCGATAAATTTCGTAAGATATTTTATAAATAATAATACAAAGTCTACTGAGAAAATCGTCAAAATCTATGCTGTATAAGCTTTATCTCCTATAGCACTGATTGTTCAGATACCAGTTTTTGCCATATATCTCCTTTATGTAGGAAACTAAACCCAATAAATTGTGTTACCGGTTTACATACCGATCACATAGCAGTGAAAATCACTTAGATTGGTGCCATATAAAGTATATCTTCCATACCTCTGATTGTTTAGATGCGATTTTTTATATAAGTATGTAACTCCTCTATCGATGTATGCAGATGTATTCAAAAGCAGTAATCTGTCAAAGTAAAATTTGCAGATGTTCATCAAAGGTATGAAGTCTTCGGCATAGCCGAAGACAGCGCTGCTCTTACTTGTTATTATTATGTTTTGCAACGCTTTTATCAACTTGCAATGGTCGCGTTCATAAGGCGTAGCTGTTTAGCTCATCTGCTACGAAACTGCTGGCAACTGTTGAACCCAACAATTACGTCTTAGAAACGGCTTGATGGATATGCTGCCAAATGAACAGCTTATAAATGTAAACAAACGAAATTGAAACAAATAGAGATAGTTGCGCCGATACTATTTAGAATTCGACGCTGAGCGGCCGCCGTGTTGAAAAAATCGTTCAATTATATAGCAAACATCTTAAAAACATGTATTTAGAAACGTAGTATTATTATAAAATATTTTAGTTACTTTATCACGTCAGTAATATAAAATATAATAAATTTGTTTGCAACGGCCTCCTAACAAAGCGGCGTTAAATTTAATATAAGCGGCGTAAGTCTTTTCGATCAGCTATTTAGGCTAAGCCCAACACGTTGAGTTCAGGTAGCGTAAAAATTTTCCGCTGGAAAAAATGGCGGAAAGTTGCCAACTGTTGGGCTGAGCGTAACTACTCAACTACTCTAAGACAAATAGCCAACGGTTGGGCAACAGCTACTTCTTATAAACGCGCCCAATATTGTGTGTTCAGGCACCATTTATAGCAAAGGTATTATGGCAAAGTTTTTATAGAACCTAGTCTAGATATCAATCTCGCCGGAAGTAGTTAAATATTGCGCCTAAAAATATGCCCTACATACGCTACAGCGGAAATGGATGGCGTATATATGTATTTACATGAAATTAATTGGTGCTCTTATGTCTGTACATACATATGTATATGCAAGTGTGTGCACCAATCTATTAATATCGTTAAATTATTTTAATATCTATTGCAAAATTTTATACAGACAAGACTAAAAAGTAGAAAATACACAAAACCACTTTTTAATATACCACGCTTTTATAAATGTACTAAAAATTATGAAATAATATTTCAGTCCCATAGAATTTCTTTTGATAACTTTTGATTTTTAAATTTTAACACAAGTCATTACAGGCAATTTATGAGATTGAAAATGAAAAGCGTGGGGCCCATTAAATAGACTTAAATTGATATGATAAGTAATATATGTATGTATGTATGTGGGTATATGAATAACGATCGCATAAAATCGATCTGAAATTTGTACTTGCGTTGNATAGCTAGGACCATGAAATTTTGCGCTATTTCCACTCATTATCAACAGTGAAAATAACAAAGATAGGGTAAATATAACCTGCAGCCCCCATACAACTGATTGTTCAGATATGAGGTCTTTNGAACCTCTAGGAATCACCTGAAGGCTTTTAAATTAATTACGTATTTATTTATATCCCCAACCTCACATTATTCTGTGCGAAAACTTTTGGATTCATGTAGAGTAATCGTCNCTGAAATTTGTACTTGCGTTGTAGAAATTTTAGGTCTATGTTATGTAGTTTGACTTTTGTCAATTAAATCTAATGCTTTGTATTGCATGAGCTCCAGTTCATTATCTAACAAACAAACAAAAAAATTGTTTATAATGACTTTTGCTAAAATTTAAAAATCAAAGGTTATCAAAAGAAATTCTATGGGACTGGTAGATATTATTTTCTACTTTTTAGTCCATTTATAAAAGCGTGGTATATTAAAAAAGTTTTTTAAATTTTATTTATTTGTTTTACTTTTCTTGTTTACAACAATACTATTGTATCCCCCATACATGTAATCCTCCTCATTTGCACGTTGGTTTTGCTTCTTTTGTTTAATTGCACTCGGAACCGCCAACAAGTTGCCACCATGACAGCTTGCCATATTTTAATGTCATGTCGCCGGCTGGTAGTGCATGTGTCACTCGACCTGTCCGCTGCATGCAGCATTGCTTGCCGCCGTGCCCGTCGCTAACAATCCTACATAGCAAACAGTTGCCTGGAAATTGTCGCATTGCTGTACATTTGCTACCCCTCGTGCTGGTTGCTATTGTTGTTGCGTTAATACTTGTACGTCCGTGTGAATCGGGCAAGATTTTAATGCCTCAACTGACAGCAACCAGCCACGGAATTGTTGTTTGCATTGTCACGCGATTTATAAACTGCACTCATTTACACAAAAAAAAAATGTTTTTGCACATACCTTCTTACTTGCTTACAAGTTATACATAATATATGTATGTACGGTATGTAGATAAATGTTAATACTACTTTTGTTGTGCTGTTGATTGCACTGCCTGACATTAGCGCTCATTTGTTTTATTGTGGCACCATTATTGTTGGCGCTTATGCAATGGGCCAGGCAGAAATCTCATGAGTGAGTGGAGTCAGTTGATGGCGTTGATGATCGCTAATGGAATGAGAGATAGGGATGAAAGGGATTTAAAAGTTTCTTTAGGTGAATACATGTACAAATATGTTAACGGCCAAACCCGACCTTAGGACAAACTAGTTTTTCCTAGGCTAAACTAGTTCTACCTAGATGCGATAAATCCGTCCAACGCGGAAATACGTTGGACGCAACAATATTGGGGACTGCGTAGCTGGAGTTGGACTGATGGGGGTTATATTTTGAAGCGCGCGCGAAGGCCGCCTACGTGGAAAGATGTTCTGCGCAAAAATATTATGGCCCCTGATCTAGTTTAGATTAGGCAAAACTAGTTTGTCCTAAGATTGGGTTTGGCCGGTAGCTTATACATACATAAGTAAATACATATTTAAACACATACATATTTTAATGAATCCAAAACAGAGACAATAACTCTCCACTCGGATCCATAAAAAGGAGAGTATTTGCAATTTGCACATTGGAACAACCTTAAAACCTGAAAAGAAGACTACATCTTATTTAGCGCTGTAACCGCATACGAGATTTTGGCCGAGTTCAGCAAAGCACGTCAGTCGTTTCTCTTCTGTGTCATGCCAACTGACGCCAATTGGAAATGCCAAATGAAGCCAAGTCGAAGGACTTGCTTTTTCCATCGGAGTGGGGGCCTTCCTTTCCTGCTACCGCCAGCGCGCTACAGCGGGTTCCAAGTTGAATACTTTCAGAGCTAGAGCGTCGGAGTCCATTCGAACGATAAGGCCATGCCAGCGGAGCCGCTGTATTTTAATTCGCTGCACTATGTCTATGTCGTTGTAAATCTCATACAACTCATGATTAAATCGTCTTCGGTATTCGCCATCGCTAACGCGCAAAGGCCAAAAATCTTGCGCAGAATCTTTCTCTCGAAAACTCCAAGAGTCGCTTCATCAGATTTTTCATTGTCCTTACCTCCACGCCATACACCAAACGGGCATGATGAGTGACTTATAGAGTGTGGTTTTGGTACGTCAAAAGAGGACTTTATTTCTTAATTGCCTACTCAGTCCAAAGTAGCACTTGTTAGCAATATTAACACTGCATTTAATTTCGATGCTAACATCATTATTGGTGTTAATGCTGGTTCCCAAGTAATAGAAATTTTCTGCTTTCTCGAAATTATAACTGTCAACAGTGATACTTCGCTTTGTCCTCGTTGACCACCAGACCCAATCGCTTTGTTTCCTTATCCAACTTGAAAAAGGCAGAACAGACTTCGCGGTTCTTGTTACCAGTAATTTCACGCTCTTGAAAAAAATTGTTCCTGAGCGGTTCAACTCTGCAGACCTTATTATGTTCTCCTGCTTCAGATTAAAGAAATCACACGAAAGGGAATCGCCCTGTATGAAACCCCGTTTAGTAGCAAGCGGCTGAGAGAGGTCTCCCGTCATTTTACTCCGCCGTATGAGTTTCGAGGGGATGCCAAATTCAGACATCGCGGCGAATAGGCACCTCCTTTTTGTGCTGCCGATGTCGACAAATAGGTGTTGAGTGTCGATCCTTTTCTCGCGTCCTTTTCCAAAATTTTGCGTATCGTGAATACCTGGTCTATGGTAGATTTGCGTGGTATAAAGCCACACTGAGAAGGCCCAATCAGTTCGTTGACGGTGGGCTTCGGTCTTTCACACAACACGCTCTATAATACCTTGCAATCTATGCTTAGACGTACTGGAATAGCTCGGCTGGCAGGCCGTCTTTGTTGTTTTTCAAGCGTGCTATTGCCATTCGTTCCTCGTCACAGTCAGGTGGTAGAACATCGACTCCGACATCATCGACTGGGCGATCGGGTTCGTCTTCCGCACAGCTTTAACTGCTGCTACAATTCAATAGGGAGGAAATACAAATACGTCTCGTTTCTCTCTTCAGCTTGAATTTTTGAAAAAAATCTATTTCCGTTGCCGCACTTTTTAATAAAAACAGTTTAAAGCAAAAGTCATAAGTAATTTTCTCCATGTTCCACCAATAAATCATGTATGTTTATTTCAAGATAATTATATTTTAATAATAAATATTGAATCCGACCTTGTCCTACATTTTATTTTGTTTAGGCGCGATTTTATACCATATAATATTAAAAGCTTTTCTGTGAATGATTTTTTGAAATTAATTTTTCCAAAATCCTGGCTACACCACTTGCAGGAAGTGAAGAAGGAAAGTCAGGGCTCCTCAGCTGCCTTCTGTTCTTTGTGACACAACCGACGCAGGTCAGTTTAAGCAAATCCCAGGTTTGACAAATGCTTTCTTACTCTGCCTTGGTCAGCACAAAAGCCAGTAACAATCTTTATTTTGTGCATTGTAAGGTGCATTATTTATTGCTTATGACTCTACTGTGTTCCGGTAACCAATTAAACCCGGTTTCTGAATGCAATGAGTATTAAACCTCAAGGCGGTTCTAGGCCAGCTTCTCCAGGCGACCTCTTATGCTTTTAGGCCTAGTACGAATATAAAATAGTTTTTTTTTTAATTTTTAAATAATTCATTATTATCTACGTACTAAGTATTGTAGGCACAGGTGGTTCTGGTTCCACTATTAGTAGTTTTTTACCGCTCTCTTTTTATTAACATACAACTTTTAGTTGGGACCTTTTTTTAACGAAAGCCTTATTCTAATTACCAGCTTCAATAGCTCATTTTGAGACGCCACTTTCATTTGCAATTCGAATGCAGATACAAGTGTATATACACTTATATAGTAATATACAGAACTTACATATCATTAACTCTTCACTTCATCTACAACAAAAAATAATCGCATACATAGTATATATGCGCCCTTTGAAGTTTGCCGGAATAAAAGTGTTGCTTTTAACGCCCCACTTCCGCTATTTATGCGATGAAAACCACATTCGAAGTCACTTCAAACCATCTTCAACTTCAATGCCACATAGCAGAAATTATCGCAGAGCAACACCCACATACACAACCATCTAGACACACATATGTAAGTTAATACAACAACATGCTATTGCTTAGTAATGTTCCTCACATTATACAGCATAGAGAGAAAAAAGTAAAAGCAACACAAATGCATACAAACACAAATAATGTAAAAGCAAAAGCAGCAAATTGCAATGGAACTTCCTTTTCATTTGCAACACTTCAAACTATATAACAATGGCGGCAACAATGGCGTTGGTGGCACCATCAAGTAAATAATAACAATAACAACAATGTAGTGTGGCAACAACGTTGCAATTTCGTGGCATTAACAAAAGTGCAATTTGTAAGCACAGCAACAAAAGATGCAACGTGTGTCGGGTGTCGAGCGGCATGCATTGAAATGGGTAGCAGAATTCGCATACATTTGCATTTACATACATACATCGTTTGTATATATATATATATATATATATATGCGCGCTGGTGGATCGTGTGTGCGTGGGGGGTCTGCGACTTCAGCACTCCTTGTGCTATGCCAACGACAACTGCACAATTGAAATTGCCACAACACAACAGTGGCAGCCACAGAAACAATACAGCAACAAAAGAGCACAAAAAGCTCGCCGGAACGTGTGTCGAGCAGTGTTGCCATTTTAGCCGTTTTCCGGCTAGATTTAGCCGGTTGCGATAGCAAACAGCCGGAGAAATTTCGATTTAGCCGGCAGCCGATTTGTTAGCCGCTTTGCAGAAAAAAATTAGCCGTTTTTAGCCGATTTTGCTATTTGCCTTGTTTTCTTAAATTTAAAATATGTACATATATATGTTTCCATTTTTGACTAAGCGACCCAAAATCTGTTAGAAATACCGTGGACAAAATTTTCATGTCAGGCAGGATTGTATGAAATTGGGCCGATTTCGCTTATTTTTATTTTAAACGAAGAAGGGATTTTCTTCATAAAATGTTTCTTATAAATGTCTTAATTTTAAGTGTGAAGTTTTATTCGCAAACTTAGAAAATAAGAAATTGTTTCACTGTTAAGACTCTTAAGATGCGTTTGTGTTTGGATATAGTGCCAACAAACAGAATAAATATTATATGTAGATATTGTCTTCCAAGATAGCGCATATTCAATTCTGCCTAAATTAAAAAAACATAATTTTTGCCCACTCCTAAAGGTTTAAGGTAATGGAAAAATTGATATTTTCAAGCACTATGTACACTATGTATTTTTTTAAACAAACGTTTTTGCTGAGAACTTATTCAAATTCCAAAAACCGAATGCCATCTTGAATTAAAGGAACCAACACTGAAGTGAATCAAAATGAAAATAAAAGAGCACACATTTTTATGTAAAACAAAACTCGCTGGGAATCGTACGAGACATCTTCCGGCCATATGACCGGTCATATAAATGGGAGATCTGCAGTCTTTTACCATCATATTTTACATCAGAATTGAAGGAATTTCTGAAAAATCTGACCAGTTCTTTTGTGTAACTGTGATTTTGCATCCCTTGTCAACATATGGCCTCGGTCGATGTTAACTTAAGGTCGTTGTTTTACTGCCTTAAAATTGAAGGCAAATTTTTACAGCGTTTTTTATGTGTATTGGTTTCTATTTGAGTGTATTGAGAATCGGTCAGTCTGAAAAGGCCTTGTAGGGAAGATAATAGGTTTGTTCGTCAAAAATCCAGCGAGAATTATCACTCAAAATATCAGATAGTAATAGTAATAAATATTTTTTTTCCGAGTACCTTTCAGACCATTGGAATTAACTAAATTAATTAAGTAAACAAGTATTAACATACATTTTTCATTTTAAAATCGCTCCAGCTTTTAAATTTTTAAATTGAACGAACTTGTTTATTCAAATTATCGTCGACAAAAAATCCAACCATGTGCTACAATCATATCTTTTTCCTAATTGCAAATTCTTGCTGGCAAAATTTTTTCCGGCTCGAATTTGTAACTTCTCTCCACGAAATAGTCTTTTTACTCGTGATTTATTTAAATAAAACATGTGAAATTTAGTTGAAATATTTTAGCCGTTTTTAGCCCGTTTTATTTGCCAATTTAGCCGGTTTTATTTGCCAATTTAGCCGGTTCACCCAAAAAGTTCTGGCAACACTGGTGTCGAGTCATTGAAGTGAAATTTCCACACGTACGCACACTCATTAATACACAACCACACGCAAGCCTCCGCTCGTTTCCACACATTGAGTGTAGCGCACCGTAACCACTTGTTTTCCCAGGCGTATGCACTTTGCCACTTTGTTGCTATCACAATAACGAGCGTNTGCCACACATACTAGAGGTTTACGCCGACAGGCTTTGCGGCGGCGGCGTGGTCAACTTCAAAAATATTCGGCGGCGGTGGCGACGCCGGCGCGTCTGGAAACGCCGGCGCTACTGCTCTTAAGGTAGATTTCAAAGAGCCATGAGGCTACTAATCTTATCATTTCAACTCGTCAGCGTTAGGCAATCGCC
>NW_016157239.1:381786-382660 GCF_001687245.7 Rhagoletis zephyria
CTGTCTTCGGCTATGCCGAAGGCTTCATACCTTTCATGAACATCTGCAAATTTTACTTTGACAGATTACTGCTTTTGAATACATCTGCATACATCGATAGAGGAGTTACATACTTATATAAAAAATCGCATCTAAACAATCAGAGGTATGGAAGATATACTTTATATGGCACCAATCTAAGTGATTTTCACTGCTATGTGATCGGTATGTAAACCGGTAACACAATTTATTGGGTTTAGTTTCCTACATAAAGAAGATATATCGCAAAAACTGGTATCTGAACAATCAGTGGTATAGGAGATAAAGCTTATACTGCATAGATTTTGACGATTTTCTCAGTAGACTTTGTATTATTATTTATAAAATATCTTACGAAATTTATCGGTTTTAGCTGTTCAAATAAAGGAGTTTTACAGTAAAATCCCATATCTGAACAATCAGATGTATGGAAGATACATATATGTTATAGTCACCCGATCCTTGTTATTTTCACTGTAAGTATTCTGTTAATAATGAGTGAAAATGGTGCGAAATTTCATGTTCCTAGCTGCATAAATGGAGGAGTTATGATAAAAGACCTCATATCTGAACAATCAGTTGTATGGGGGCTGCAGGTTATAGTTACCCGATCTTTGTTATTTTCTCTGTTGATAATGAGTGGAAATAGCGCAAAATTTCATGGTCCTAGCTATATAAATGGAGGAGTTATAACGAAAAATCTCATATCTGAACGATCAGTTGTATGGGAGCTATAGGTTATAGTGACCCGATCTTTGTAATTTTCACTGTAAGTATTCTGTTGATAATGGGTGCAAGTATTGCAAAATTTCATGTTCGTAGCTGCATAAATGGAGAAGTTATAATGAAAAATCTC
>NW_016157239.1:382757-391167 GCF_001687245.7 Rhagoletis zephyria
GGAGTTAGATGCAAAGAGGCCGCTTCTATTAAAACTGCTTTCTGAGAGATTGGCGTTAAAGTTTTTGTTGTGTTATAACTTTCTTGTTGTGTAGTAGGTGTATAAAAAGTAGTATTGGTGTAGTATTGAAAAGAATTGTCTAGTGCGGAAAAAATCGTTAGATTACCAGTATTCGACCCTAGTTTAAATGTAATAAACGCTTTCGTCGAAAAATATGTTACCTATGTTTTTTCTGGGTTACGCTCTTTTTGGAAAAACAAAGAAGATCATATTCTTGTCTAATGACCCAAATTATGCAAAAAAAATAATTTAAAAATGTAATTTTCATTTCGTAAAATTGTGTTTTTATACAAGCAGTATTTAGTTCCTTCAAACGATGTATTCAATGTACATACATCATGAAAATTTTGTACAAAATTCCTTAGGCGCCGAACGCCGCCGCCGCCGCGCCGATATTTTCGTAACTCGGCGGCGGCGCGTGAGGAATGACAAAAAACGGCGGCGGCGTGGCTCAGCGGCGTATACCTCTAATACGTACTATGTACGTGTACTTACAGATGTATTTAAGTATATTATGTATGTATTTGTAAGCCATAAGAGTTTTCTTTTGTATGAGCACACTCCACATTTGCAATTTAAATTTTATATTTGCAAGTGCAACCGAACGTTTTCCTTCCTTGCCCAACCCCAATTTTATTTCCTTTTTGACTTCGCATTTTTTTTTCATTTTGCACTTTTTCTCATTTACTTATTTCGCATACATTTCTCCCTCGCTGTGTGTGCACTTTTCTTTTGAACGCTGCATTCCACCAGCGCTATTCATTTCCATGTTGTGCTTATCTAAAGCGTATAATCAATGGACAACAAACACCTTGCAAGGTGTTGGCTTGGCTGCCCTTACGCCACAAGCCTCGCTTAAATCTAACTGAACGCTCTTCTCTTTTCACCGGTACAACTTAAACTCCAGCGACTTCTCGTCAGTGGCGCTACCTTGTCCCAATGGCTGAACTTGTAATTTGAAACTCCGTCCCTCACACCGCTGCACTTGCGCTATCTCTCCGCCTGACCATTTTCGCCTCGAGTATTACATTTCTCGCTTTTGCTCACCTATCGGCGTGAAGAATCTTTTGCCAATTTTGCTGCTTCTCTTAGGCCATTGTATTGTGGCTTTTTTTATTACAGCTCTCTACCTTACAATATGCAAATAGAAATATGTATGTACAGTTGTATGAACTAGCCAAAATTGCAAATATTCTCAGTAAAGCAGAGTAAGTCAGTAAAAAAATTTAGTCCAATGCAAATACGAGCATACAACATTTCTGTTGAATAGACAGACGGACAGAGAAGCTGACAGACAGGCAGTTCTGTGTAGATGGCTCTGATAGGTGTTTAAGAGATGTCTTAATTTACCTAGCTCCACCTTCTGTCTGGAAGCCCTTACAAGATAGCGCAATTTGCAGTTAAGACCAAACAAATTTGACATATGAAAAGGAAATCGTTGTTAGTTGTGAACGAAAGCAGTTGAAGGGCAGTGGAAAGACCCTTTGAGAGAAAGTTATCAAAACGAGATTGGATTTTTCTTGGTAATGAGAGAATATAGTTCGTACCAAATAGAGAACACTTTCGCAGTTGAATTATAGTATACAATTAGTTATAAGCAGCAGAGATAAGCAAGGGACAAATTGAGGGTGGATTAAAAGAATATGACAGAAGACTGTGTACATATACCATGCAGAAAAATTTTAGTATACTTCTAACTTGTCACATCAACGGCCTTAATATTATTAAGGTTCAAGTCAATTACATATGTATTTTCGGTGTGTAATCATCCGCGCGCAGAGGTCCACGCAAGTGTTGAATGCAGGGCTTCGGAGCGAAGGTTTTTTATCCATCGCTCCGTTCTTAGCTCCGCTCCCGCTCCCAACTAGCAATTTTTTTTATTTATTTAATTACTTATATATCGAGTCCTAACCGCCAAAAATATTAGCCGAAATTTTTTAATTTTATTTTTTATGCAGAACATAGATATATATGTACTGCTATTTGCATGATCCCAAAGTAGTTTAGCCGTTATCGATTCGCCAACAGTTAAAACATAATGGAGCGGCGAGCAAAGATCATCGAGCAAAGCACCGATTTCAAAGTCAATAGTTTCAATGGGAGAGCGCATAGTGAACTGCAAAGCGTACGTACACGACCCTTAGCGAGGGGCAACCAAACTCGCTATCGTCCATCCTTGCTAGCTAGCTTTCCCATGCAAAATTTTTTGCTAAGCGACCAGAGTAAACGTGTATGTTTTGGCTGTTTTTCTGAATTTTCTCTTATTGAATTTTTCATTCAATACACTTTCCTTTTACACTTCACAGATGGTTTTTCATGGTTCGAAAAAAACAAAACAAAAAAATTTTGGACGCGCCTGAAAGCTAAGAAACACCAGCATGCTGACTACGTATGCATGCTTTCAAATGTTCAGCTTGAATAAATAAAATACAAATATTTCGCACTTTTTTTGAACGTATTTGGATACGCAATGAACGAGAATTGGACAATGAAAGCAACTGATGACGCGGCTCTTGGAGTTTTCGAGAGAAAGATTCTGCGAAAGAATTACGGACCTTTACGCGTTGGTGATGGCGATGAGCTATATGAGCTTTACAACGATATAGACATAGCGCAGCGAATTAAAATTCAGCAGCTCCGCTGGCTTGGCCATGTCGTTCGAATGGACAGAAATGCTCCTGCTCTGAAAATATTCGATGCTGGTAACTGAGGAAGAGGAAGACCTCCTCTGCGTTGGAAAGACCAGGTGGAGAAGGACTTGGCTTCACTTGGCATTTCCAATAGGCGTCACTTAGCACAGAATAGAAATGACTGTCGTGCTGTTTTGAACTCGGCCAAAATCGCTTAGGCGGTTACAGCGCCAATAAAAAAGAAGAAGAAACATCCTGGTGGCGCCAAAGGCGCTCCTGGAGGGTCGGCAGACTTTCAATTAATTTAATAGGCTGTCATAGCCGACTCATCATGAAACTTCTAGCCTGGTTATATATGGTGTAACCAAAACCGTTTTCAGCTCTTGGACTATGCGATATGTATTCTAAACATTGTAGAGCTCCAACGACGCTTTCAGATTTTGGATAGCTTTTATTTGATTTTTCTACAAGTATGCGATGTCAAGGTTCATAGAATACAAGGTTACGACATCAGCAATGGCCGCCATCTTGATGCCGTAGATGGCTAAATTTTTGAAATTGCCAGATTTTTAAAAAATTATCTTATAAAAATACACTATTTTAGTCAAAAATACATTAAGCTTTATTTCAAATACGTGTAACCCTGATATTTACCGTTTGACAATTTGCATTGAAGTTTATGCTTTTTTCTGCGTCTTAGAGTTTATATAAATTATTAAAAATTTAAGTGCGCTGTTTTTGATTGCAAAAACTACTCTGAAATAGGTAATTTAGGTTTTATCGTATGTCTAAACTTGAATTGCAATTTCGGTAGCGAAATTTTGCCAATGTTATGAACGCTTTTTATTTAAAAATGCGCGAGTGCGTTCTGCTCACTTTCAAGAAAAAAATCACCAGCAAATATTAATAAGCATTCTATTTACATTTCAGATGTCACTATTGTACGAATATTATTATGTTAATCCAGTTTCACGTGAAGTTATAACATTTTATGTTGTTATAATAAGCTTTGCCACGATTTTATATCAAAAATGCCCATTTGATTAGTTTTCCTAAAATATGCTATACGGCAACTAAATTTTCTGCGCTTCGTGTACTCTCCTTCTTCGTAAAATATTTCAGCCAATCAGAACTCACTTCGCAACTACGTCATTGGAGGAAAACAAATTTTTGACAGCACCATGTCGTAACCTTCTATTTTATGAACCTTGATGCGATGTCATGTTGCCTTAAACTGAAAGCACACTAGGGGCCTATTTCATAAAGCGATAGTGATAATTTTGTAACGACAGGCATTTTCCATGTTATCAGTGACATTTCGACAGTTTGGTGGGTGTTTTGTTTCATAAAAACAATTGTCCCCACTTCCTAAATTCCATTGAAAAAGTGACAAATTGTCATTGTCGGGGTTTAAAATTGTTCTTGACAAAATTTTCGCCAGTCATATGAAATTTATATTTAAATCATATGTAATAATTGCAAAATGTCGCCGACAATTCTGGCAGTGCAATTTTATAGAGAAATCGACAATTGTCGCACCTGTCACTTTTATGAAATAGGCCCCACATCTAGAAAAACGTTAAAAATGATCCGGTGTATTTTAAGCATCAAGGATTCGGAAAGCAAGTCGCGTTCTGTATAATTCAAAAAAAGAGATTTTCAATACATAATGCTAATTAATTTGACAGCTATCAAATCACACGTATTTAACTACAGGTCAATATTCTGTGACCCATAAATTGGCTAACGAAAAGAGTGCAATTGTTCTCATGCACAAATGTACATAAATATGAACGTATTTTCTACAAATTACGGCGACTTACAAAAGCCAGCAGCAAAGCATTCAATTCATATTCACCCCACGCACGCAAATACATATATTGAATGCAGTTGTGCGGCCCGCGAGTCGACAACTAAAATATGAAAATGACATTAATATGTCACTCAACGCATACGAGTATAATAAAAATAACAATAAAAACAGTGCATATAACCAACTGACGCAAATAAGCAAACAAACGACACAATGACAGTCGTACCTGTCAACTCAAGTGCTGGCGGATGAGTTGTAGCAGTAAAATAAAATTGCAGTGCAATTATGCAAAGGCAGGTGTGTACGAGTACTCGAAGGCAGAGGAGAGATTACACATATATGTATGCACAAATGCAGGATGATTTGAGCTCTTGTTGGATGGGAGAGGGGGGGTTAGGGTTCGGGTGAAAAAGGTGCAACTGTCACATTGACAAAGCCGCTACTATTCCTACGTACAATGTTATGGCGACTGATGCTGCTGAGGCTTTTGTTGAATGCATTGTTTATATATCTATGAGGTTATTGTTGTTTTTGTCAGCACTTGCTAGTATATGGTCGTTTGAAGTACAAGACCGCGTATCGCCATTCTGTAAAACCGCGTAACTGACATTTGCTGCCAAAAATTGGATTTGCTTACACAAGCTCTTGGCTCAATCCTTATCCATTCGTCCTGAAATATACTAGCCATAAATGCGATTACTTTATAAAAAAGAGAAACATTTTGAAATATGAGGGTTTTTACTATTTAGAAAATAATTTATGCACCCTCACATACGCGGTTATGCTTTATCGTAATACGCGGTTTTGTACTTTAGACGACGATATGTACCTGGTGGCGCCAAAGGCGCTCCTGGAGGGTCGGCAGACTTTCAATTAATTTAATAGGCTGTCATAGCCGACTCATCATGAAACTTCTAGCCTGGTTATATATGGTGTAACCAAAACCGTTTTCAGCTCTTGGACTATGCGATATGTATTCTAAACATTGTAGAGCTCCAACGACGCTTTCAGATTTTGGATAGCTTTTATTTGATTTTTCTACAAGTATGCGATGTCAAGGTTCATAGAATACAAGGTTACGACATCAGCAATGGCCGCCATCTTGATGCCGTAGATGGCTAAATTTTTGAAATTGCCAGATTTTTAAAAAATTATCTTATAAAAATACACTATTTTAGTCAAAAATACATTAAGCTTTATTTCAAATACGTGTAACCCTGATATTTACCGTTTGACAATTTGCATTGAAGTTTATGCTTTTTTCTGCGTCTTAGAGTTTATATAAATTATTAAAAATTTAAGTGCGCTGTTTTTGATTGCAAAAACTACTCTGAAATAGGTAATTTAGGTTTTATCGTATGTCTAAACTTGAATTGCAATTTCGGTAGCGAAATTTTGCCAATGTTATGAACGCTTTTTATTTAAAAATGCGCGAGTGCGTTCTGCTCACTTTCAAGAAAAAAATCACCAGCAAATATTAATAAGCATTCATTTACATTTCAGATGTCACTATTGTACGAATATTATTATGTTAATCCAGTTTCACGTGAAGTTATAACATTTTATGTTGTTATAATAAGCTTTGCCACGATTTTATATCAAAAATGCCCATTTGATTAGTTTTCCTAAAATATGCTATACGGCAACTAAATTTTCTGCGTTCGTGTACTCTCCTTCTTCGTAAAATATTTCAGCCAATCAGAACTCACTTCGCAACTACGTCATTGGAGGAAAACAAATTTTTGACAGCACCATGTCGTAACCTTCTATTTTATGAACCTTGATGCGATGTCATGTTGCCTTAAACTGAAAGCACACTAGGGGCCTATTTCATAAAGCGATAGTGATAATTTTGTAACGACAGGCATTTTCCATGTTATCAGTGACATTTCGACAGTTTGGTGGGTGTTTTGTTTCATAAAAACAATTGTCCCCACTTCCTAAATTCCATTGAAAAAGTGACAAATTGTCATTGTCGGGGTTTAAAATTGTTCTTGACAAAATTTTCGCCAGTCATATGAAATTTATATTTAAATCATATGTAATAATTGCAAAATGTCGCCGACAATTCTGGCAGTGCAATTTTATAGAGAAATCGACAATTGTCGCACCTGTCACTTTTATGAAATAGGCCCCACATCTAGAAAAACGTTAAAAATGATCCGGTGTATTTTAAGCATCAAGGATTCGGAAAGCAAGTCGCGTTCTGTATAATTCAAAAAAAGAGATTTTCAATACATAATGCTAATTAATTTGACAGCTATCAAATCACACGTATTTAACTACAGGTCAATATTCTGTGACCCATAAATTGGCTAACGAAAAGAGTGCAATTGTTCTCATGCACAAATGTACATAAATATGAACGTATTTTCTACAAATTACGGCGACTTACAAAAGCCAGCAGCAAAGCATTCAATTCATATTCACCCCACGCACGCAAATACATATATTGAATGCAGTTGTGCGGCCCGCGAGTCGACAACTAAAATATGAAAATGACATTAATATGTCACTCAACGCATACGAGTATAATAAAAATAACAATAAAAACAGTGCATATAACCAACTGACGCAAATAAGCAAACAAACGACACAATGACAGTCGTACCTGTCAACTCAAGTGCTGGCCTAGGTTCGTTGACTGCCTGGTAGGCGGATGAGTTGTAGCAGTAAAATAAAATTGCAGTGCAATTATGCAAAGGCAGGTGTGTACGAGTACTCGAAGGCAGAGGAGAGATTACACATATATGTATGCACAAATGCAGGATGATTTGAGCTCTTGTTGGATGGGAGAGGGGGGGTTAGGGTTCGGGTGAAAAAGGTGCAACTGTCACATTGACAAAGCCGCTACTATTCCTACGTACAATGTTATGGCGACTGTGCTGCTGAGGCTTTTGTTGAATGCATTGTTTATATATCTATGAGGTTATTGTTGTTTTTGTCAGCACTTGCTAGTATATGGTCGTTTGAAGTACAAGACCGCGTATCGCCATTCTGTAAAACCGCGTAACTGACATTTGCTGCCAAAAATTGGATTTGCTTACACAAGCTCTTGGCTCAATCCTTATCCATTCGTCCTGAAATATACTAGCCATAAATGCGATTACTTTATAAAAAAGAGAAACATTTTGAAATATGAGGGTTTTTACTATTTAGAAAATAATTTATGCACCCTCACATACGCGGTTATGCTTTATCGTAATACGCGGTTTTGTACTTTAGACGACGATATGTAACGGGTGATTTTTTTGAGGTTAGGATTTTCATGCATTAGTATTTGACAGATCACGTGGGATTTCAGACATGGTGTCAAAGAGAAAGATGCTCAGTATGCTTTGACATTTCATCATGAATAGACTTACTAACGAGCAACGCTTGCAAATCATTGAATTTTATTACCAAAATCAGTGTTCGGTTCGAAATGTGTGTTATCGACAAATTTTGTTCAGCGATGAGGCTCATTTCTGGTTGAATGGCTTCGTAAATAAGCAAAATTGCCGCATTTGGAGTGAAGAGCAACCAGAAGCCGTTCAAGAACTGCCCATGCATCCCGAAAAATGCACTGTTAGGTGTGGTTTGTACGCTGGTGGAATCATTGGACCGTATTTTTTCAAAGATGCTGTTGGACGCAACGTTACGGTGAATGGCGATCGCTATCGTTCGATGCTAACAAACTTTTTGTTGCCAAAAATGGAAGAACTGAACTTGGTTGACATGTGGTTTCAACAAGATGGCGCTACATGCCACACAGCTCGCGATTCTATGGCCATTTTGAGGGAAAACTTCGGAGAACAATTCATCTCAAGAAATGGACCGGTAAGTTGGCCACCAAGATCATGCGATTTGACGCCTTTAGACTATTTTTTGTGGGGCTACGTCAAGTCTAAAGTCTACAGAAATAAGC
>NW_016157239.1:391192-408597 GCF_001687245.7 Rhagoletis zephyria
CAGCAACTATTCCAGCTTTGGAAGACAACATTTCCGAAGAAATTCGGGCTATTCCGGCCGAAATGCTCGAAAAAGTTGCCCAAAATTGGACTTTCCGAATGGACCACCTAAGACGCAGCCGCGGTCAACATTTAAATGAAATTATCTTCAAAAAGTAAATGTCATGGACCAATCTAACGTTTCAAATAAAGAACCGATGAGATTTTGCAAATTTTATGCGTTTTTTTTAAAAAAAAAGTTATCAAGCTCTTAAAAAATCACCCGTTATGTATGTACCTATTGTTTCATGCTGTAGTAAATATTACAAAAATTTTGTAAACACTCGAAGTTGTCACTCTCACAGTGCGTACATGCCCAGCACAAATCGCGACTACTCCATGCATGCATGTAAAGAGTATTCCCTAAGGACCAAGGAGTACTCCAAAATTAAGCACAATTCATATAAAAAATGTGGTCCAATTAACATTGCGATGTCCT
This sequence comes from Rhagoletis zephyria, assembly GCF_001687245.7. Lineage (NCBI taxonomy): Eukaryota > Metazoa > Arthropoda > Insecta > Diptera > Tephritidae > Rhagoletis > Rhagoletis zephyria. The sequence goes on from NW_016157239.1 coordinate 391,670, forward strand.
AGGGCAGGACCATATACTCCATCTCTACATTACATCAGGGTACCACAAAACTACTCCAACATATTAACAATGCCATTATTGTTATATTTTTTCGTTCTTCACTTCATTGATGCTATTTCGAAATTAATAAAAACCAAAAACAAAAATAAACAAGTAAGAGCAGCGCTGTCTTCGGCTATGCCGAAGGCTTCATACCTTTCATGAACATCTGCAAATTTTACTTTGACAGATTACTGCTTTTGAATACATCTGCATACATCGATAGAGGAGTTACATACTTATATAAAAAATCGCATCTAAACAATCAGAGGTATGGAAGATATACTTTATATGGCACCAATCTAAGTGATTTTCACTGCTATGTGATCGGTATGTAAACCGGTAACACAATTTATTGGGTTTAGTTTCCTACATAAAGGAGATATATCGCAAAAACTGGTATCTGAACAATCAGTGGTATAGGAGATAAAGCTTATACAGCATAGATTTTGACGATTTTCTCAGTAGACTTTGTATTATTATTTATAAAATATCTTACGAAATTTATCGGTTTTAGCTGTTCAAATAAAGGAGTTTTACAGTAAAATCCCATATCTGAACAATCAGATGTATGGAAGATACATATATGTTATAGTCACCCGATCCTTGTTATTTTCACTGTAAGTATTCTGTTAATAATGAGTGAAAATGGTGCGAAATTTCATGTTCCTAGCTGCATAAATGGCTTAGTTGTCCCTTTTTATGTCAAGTGACCTTATAAACTGTAACGGTTGCTTGTGTACGCCTGCTGTTTTGCACTTTGTTGAATAAGCTCACCCTTTATTAACCCGTCACGGACTTGCCCAACACGCCCATAAATAAATTTCCATAAGCAAGTGTATGTATGAAGATTGCAAGTTGGCATATTTACGACCATAAATGTCAATCTTACATTCAAATGAATGCAACCGCAAATTCATCACTCCATGTAGAGCTCAATTAGCCTTGCCCTTATGCTTTCTACAGCCCAAAATAACGTACATAAATATGTACTTATAGACAATAGATATTCGTAAGTACCTACACTAACGGGCACTGAAAAATACACACCCTGTTATGATGTACATTTTGACTTGATTATTAAATGCTTACAGAAAGGAGTAAATGTCTCTTGTTGGAGAAAATGACCATGAAACGTATACATAAATTGTATAAAACCACAAATGATATGGTGCTCGATTAGCAAATGGGAAATGTGTTGTACGGTTTATTTTCGTACCCCGTTTTAAACACATCCTATTATGTGAAAAATTATGAAAAAAAAAATAATGGGCATTTGCATTATGCATACTCTCTGGTCGTCGCTGGTCTAAATCATACAAATCAAGCGGAATAAGCTCATTTAACAGTCGCAACCAATAAATGTACAGTGGGAAATTGATTTTAAAAAAAGAGTAAAAGATCTCTCTGAACGTTGTTGTTTTTAAAGGATAAAAACGCTCCTTGATCGTCTCTGACATAAACTAACAGCGACTAGCAGAGAGAGTTTTTATTTAGTGCAAACCCATCTTTAATCTGGATAAAAGTAGAACAGTAACAACCAGAGAGAGCGTTTGCTTTGTTAACATTCATAGCACGTCTTAAGAAGACTTAAAAAGCTTCTCCCGCGGGATATATTTCATTCAGATAAAATTTGGTTTACAGCTCTAACTTAATAAAAACAATTGTATTCAGGTGATGCTGACAGTATTTACTTTAATATACTGCATACTTCGGTGGATATTCCTTTGACTTCGCTATTAAAGAGCTTCTGTTCAAAATTACAGAAAAACAATATTTCATATAGCCATGGGCAGCACTTGATCTAATGTTTTATCCATTCGAGAAGATTTATCTATCAGTTTAGACTATATTTTATTTTGAATAAGACAATAACCAGCTAATTTTTTTTTACCAAATTCAAATATATATTTATTCATATTTAAAACTTTGTACCTATTCTAGTGGCCATATTTCTACATACGAATTTGCATAATATGTATGTATGTATATATTATATGCAAATAAATATGTACTTATATTCCAGTGTTGGGCAGTATCGATACCAAGAGTACTCAGAACTCGATTCTCTAAAGGATCGACTGTGCCCGATTTTTAAAACTATGGATGCCGAGTACTCCAAATTACTTAGTATTCAAAAGAGAACTCGAAAGTACTCAGAACTTAAAGAGCTCGAAAGAACTCAGTACGCAGAAATACTCTGTGCCAATCATCACTATGACACATGTACTCAGGATGGATTTATAGTACTCAGTATTAAGTGTCAAATAGATACTGAAAAGTACTGATTGTACTCAATTTCAACTTTCAATAATTTTCAAGTACATTACAGCCACTCATTTGATGAATTTTTGGAATAATATAATAATAAGATTCCTATATAACAATTCACCTCAGACTTAACTGTCATCGACCATGTTAATGCTGACCTTGTATATCACTTTCCAGAAGAATTAAGAATTGATTTTCAAAATTTAAATTGCAACCAGTGATGACAGTTAAGTCTGAGATGGGTTCTAACATCAGAAAGTAGTTTTTTTGTAAACTGCCTATAGGTCGTATTGAATATAAGCCCTGTATATTAATTTGAATAAAGTGCTATCAGCTAGTTCGATTTCTACAATAAGCATTGAAATGTTACCAACACAAGTATACTTAAAGAAAGTACTCATTGCTCTCAAAAAGACCCGATACTTAAAAGTTTCGATACCGCAGAACTCGATCCTCCAAAGTATTCGATACTACCCAACACTAGTATATATGTACATTAGAGTGGTTAAATTTTTTATTTTTTTGGAAATTCATAAATGCTACCTTAAATTATGGTTATTTGTGATAAAAAAGAGAAACGTGTTTTTTATTTTGAAAAAAACAAGCTTTCTTAGAAGTCGCGCTGGTCGGTTTTTTATAAAAACGCTGATGTTCTTAATTTTTCTTGACTTGATAAAATGCAATTAAAAATGTAGTTTTTACATATAATTACTCTGGTATTATTGAGGAACATTTCCTTAATTACATACCTGTCTTGGGCAGTTAGAATTGGCCTAGTGCCCGAAAATATGCTTTCGAAAAGAGACTAGTAAAATTAAACGTTTATACTGAACGTTTTAAGCATTGTCCAGGGTTGAAACTCGTTCCTAGTGGGTTTCTTGGGTTGCTGATTACGAATCTGATGTCAGATTTTCAAAATTCAAAATGGCGGTTAAGTGTTTCAAACAAATCCAATAATTTTTTTTAAGTTGGTCGAAAATTTCGATCCACCATTTTGAATATTAACAAGTAAGAAAGTCTAAGTTCGGGCGGAGCCGAACATTAAATACCCGGCGCAAATATTAAATATATGATTTTCACCTTTCCGAAAGCTACCGCTACATGGTAAGCCGGTGTGTATCATATCTGAGTAAATTATCGTCCTTAAATTTCGAAATATTGAAGTTTCAAACATTTCTGAAATTTGCCGTTATATGATAAGTGGTCGTAATTTTAATCTGATTCCAATAATTTTCAACGGTTTGCTTCTATGCGGCAAGCACAATAATCGTACCGAGTTTGGTACAAATTGGTAGAACGGTTACCGATATACATATACATATGTGATCATAAGTGGGCGGTGTCACGCCCATTTTCCAAAATTTTATCATAGACGTATTTCTTGGTAGAGAATTGTTGCAAGCATTAATTTTGAATAAATTAGCTATAATATTTATTGATTTATCGAAGATTTCGTATTTCTCCAAATTACCGTTATATGGGTGGTAGTCGTGGTTATTGTCCGATTTTAAAAATTTTCGGCCGTTTGGTATGCTGTAGCAAGGCTAACAACTGTGCCAAGTTTGGAAGAAATTGGTGAAGCGGTTACCAAGATATACACATGTATCCATAAGTGGGCGTGGCTACGCGCATTTTCCAAAAATTTATAATATTCTTATTTTTCGTCTAAAAGTTATTGTAAATACCAATTTTGAGTGAATAATCTTCAGTAGTTACTAAAATATCGCAGTTTTCGTATTTCTGAAAATTACCGTTATATGGGAGGTAGGCGTGGTTATTGTCCGATTTTGCCCATTTTCAATACCATCCGTCGGACGGACGGACGGACGGACAGACAGTCACCGCCTAATCGATTTCTCTTTTCATTCTGATCATTTATGTATACATTTGTCTATATCTATCTCGATTCGTTTTGCCTGTTACAAACAACCGTTATGTGAACAAAGTTATAATACCCTTGTGCACAAGTGCGCTCGGGTATAAAAATCTGACATCAGATTCATAATCAGCAAGCTCAGAAACCCACTGGAAACGAGTTTCAACCCTTGACAATGCTTAAAACGTTCAGTATCAAAGTTTTAATTTTTGTATTTTTTTTTTGATAGCCATATTAGATCCGCCATTTTGAATTCAAAAAATTGACTTCAGGTTCGTAATCGGCGGCCCCAAAAACTCTCGAGTGCCGAGTTTCGAACAAATGCAATAATTTAAAAAAAAAAGTGGATCGCCATTTCGGATCCGCTATTTTGAATTTTGAAAAACTGACTTCAGGTTCCAAATTAGCAACCCCAGATACCCCTGGTAATAAGTTCCAACCCATAACAATGCGTAAATCATTCAGTATCAACGTTTAATTTTACTAGTCTCTTTTCGAGAGCATATTTTCGGGAACTAGGCCCATTCTAACTGCCCCAAAAAGGTGTGTAATTAAGGGAATGTTCCCCAATAATACTAGAGTAATTATATGTAAAAACCACATTTTTAGATGCATTTTAACATGTCAAGAAAATAAAAAAATTGAGAACATCAGCGTTTTTATAAAAAACCGAGCAGCGCGACCTCTAAAAGAACTTTTTTTTTCAAAGTAAAAAAATACGTATCTCGTTTTTTATCACTAATAACAATATTCTGATGTAGCGTTAATGAATTTCCATAAAGAGTGTTTTTATGAACCACTCTATTGTACATATATATACACATTGTACATACTTATGTATGCACATCAGTCTAGGAATAATATTGTATTTAACCAGTCACGCGTCCCCTCGTTCATTTCGTATTTCACTTTAGACATTCAACCATTTTGTTTGCTTACCGCACACACACATTTTCTCGCATTCATCATTTTTGTGTGGTTTTTGTCATTCATATTTGCCTGCTTGTGTACTGATGTGTATGTGAATGTAATTGTCGTTTTTCGGTGTGACAGCAAAATGATGCTGTCACTTGTCAATGTGGCAAGTGCCATTTAAAATTGAGTTGACAGTTAATGGGTGGCAATGGCGACGAACTGTATTTGCTCGTAAGCCAGCTTGTTTGTTTAGCTTTTCAGTAAGCGTGTCGTTTTTTTCCCTCTTCTTACGAATGTACCCAGTGGGGAAACAAAAATGATTGAGAATTATGATTGATTGAAAAGTTGCATTCAAATGTAAGCCAACGGGTAATGTGTGGCCGAAACTTCCAAGGAATTCTCGAAAATGCAGGCGATTGAGTGGATAATGTGGAATTTTAAATCAACGAGCAAAACAACAATTTTGTATTCAAAATGAAGCGAGAAGTCGATTAAGCCATTTCCGTCTTTCCGCCCATTCTTTCGTGTATACGGTATTGAAAATGGGCAAAATCGGACCACGCCCATTTCCCAGATAACGGTATTTTCGAAATATGCAAAAACTGCATTATATTTCCGTAAATGCTGGATCCATGTCGTTGAAAACTGGCATGTGAATTGAAGTTTTGGCATTAAATAAGACAATAATGAAATTTTAGGAAAATAGGCATGTACCTGCCCAATTATGATCAATTGATGAATCCCAGTAGCCGCTTCACCATCCCGCATTGGATATTTAAATAGAAACGCGTTTAAAGAAAACAATCAATTAGCTTTTTGTAGCTAACTGCAAGTTATATATTTTATAGAAATCCCGCGAAAAAGCTAACCACAAGTGGGTTCTTTTTATCAATTGATAATTTTTTTCTGTAGAGATGAAATGGGTTCAGATATTTTGTTGCCTTCATATAGCGTATGAAGTATTTGAACATATGTATGTAAATATGTACTAGTTTAGGTACAACCACACAATTTTAGTGTTGACAATTTTTAATTTTCAGTGCCAAATAAGTGTACTTACTTTTGTTTACTCACGACTTTACATATACTAATATATTAAATAGCTCGTGCCACTAAGTATATTTGCTTAAAGCAAATTTACATACATACGTTGGCAAAAACTTCATTGCCCTTAGAAAATAGAATATGTTACGCAATTAGATGGAAGAAATATGTGGCACATATGTACGTTAGTTATACTCGTAGCAATTAAAATATGTATATGTATGTATGTACAGTGACTCAAACAAATGATCACGTGTTGATTTTTTTTTAAATATACGTAATGTTTCGGGTCTACAATCTTCTTGTTATTTTCTGTACGAATATTCAAACAAAAAATCAATACTCGGTCATTTGTTTGAGTCACTGTACGTAGTGTCCTTAAAACTAATTTTAGACTCTTTATCGAGATTCTCTCTATCCATCTACACTGTAAGAAGTTACAACTGGCAGTGTACTTTGATTTACAAGAGTGAGAGGAGTACGTACGCCCAATCAGGATGTGCCTGTGCTTAACACAACCAGCATGAGAAGTGCAGACTAGGCGAATGGAATGATAACACTGGTTTACAGCAAAAATGCTCTAGGTTCCCCTATCTAATTCCTATGTAGAACTGTCCGATTTTTTTTCTCTATGGATATGTTTTCGAGATATTTGCAATTTACCGTTATTCAGCTTAATCACGTGTATCTTACGAACCAATTGAACAATCGTAATACGAAATACGGAAAATGAAAGCCAAATGAAGTTTTTTCACCTTTCCGAAGACTACAGCTACGTTGAAAGCATGGGTGGTTTTACCCCTATTTCAAACATCTTCCATAGAACGTTCAGTTAGACATAACCAGATAAACTTATATATGTGGACGGTATCACACCCGTTTTCCAAAATTCCATAATAATGTTACTTCTTTTCAAGAGATTGTTGTTAGTATCAAATTTTGAGTAAATTTGCGTCCTTAAATTTCGAAATATCGAAGTTTCAAGCATTTCTAAAATGTACCGTTATATGTATGAAAAGTGGGCGTAATTTCAGTCTGACTTCAATAATTTTCAACGTTTTGCTTTTATTGGACGGTTACCGAGATACACATTTGTGGTCATAAATGGGCGGTGCCACGACCATTTTCCAAAATTTTGTCATAAGCTTATTTTTTGCTAAAGAGTTATTTCAAACATCAATTTTGAATAAATTAGCTTTATTATTTACTGATTTATCGAAGATTTCGTATTTCTCTAAATTAGCGTTATATGTACGGTGACCATCCGTTCTGTTTTTTGCAGGACCGTACTGTTTTTCAAACGTCTGTCCTGCATAATTTTTCGAAACAGAAAAACCCGAAAATGTACTGCTTTTTTCCAAGTGTCCTGCATTTGTCCCGCATTTTATTTGATATTTAAAAATTTGCGGTTTCGGCAATCACAAAATATACGCTCATTGACAATCAGCACAAAGCAGTAAAAATTCGCCTTGAAATCAGCAGCTCTGGTAACACCACCTTATATGAATTCGCCATTCCTATTGAACATATGTTCTATACAATGCTATTTTCGTGATTGCCGAGCAGCGATTGATCATCAAACAATAATTTGCAAAAAAAAATCGGTAGGTCTTCCGAAAATTTTTTTGAAACTTCAATTAAAGTTCCCAAATACTTTTTTATCGTAGCGTTATGCCTCCCCATAGAAGATGCACTTTCAACAATACTTTGAAAGAGAAGTACGCTGTTGTTTCCATTGCCAATGGGGGCAAATACGATATTGAACGCCATTTGACATCGAAAAAACATCGTAAGGCTGATTTGAAGCTGCCAGTCAATCCGTTCTAAATTTTGTGCGGCCACGTACAATTGATGACCAGGGAATTAAGACCAGCATCAATGAAGGAACTTGGGCGTACCACACCGTAAAACACAACTTTTCTTTCCGTTCTAATGAGTGCACATCAAAACTAATTAATTAGTGTCTAAATTTGGTGTGAACCAAAAAGTACTCGCTTTATGCGCAGATAACACCAATTGCAATTTTGGCGGAGCAGCGAGACGTGGAAAAAATAATCTTTCCCATAAGCTTGAAGAACCTGTCGGTAATACGCTCATTGGAATAAATTGTGCAGCGCACATTCTTAATAATTGTATTCAATCATCCATAGATCGTCAGCCGATAGACATTGAAGTAATTGTAGTTAACATTTTTTCTTATTTCTATATTTATACAGTTAGAGTTGAAAATTTAAAGCAAATATGTAACACAGTTGATGTTGAATACAAAAAATTACTTGGATTTAGTAAAACCAGATGGCTTACTCTTAAGCCGTCCATAGAAAGAATTTTAAAGCTTTACAAACCGTTGAAGGAATATTTTTTACAACAACCAAAATGCCCGATCATTTTATACAAGTTTTTTGAAGATCCTGCATCTGAAGTTTGGCTTTTGTTTGCGCATGTTCAATCATCTCTTTTCCACAATTATATTCTACAAATTGAGTCCCAGAAAATTTTTATGATAGAAGTTGCCTTGTTTATTAAAGAACTCAAATTTAAGATCACCGAACGCCCTGATGAAATTTGTATACCTAATTTTATAATAATTGAATTGATTATTTAAATCAGTGGGACCAAGCTTTTAAAGACGTTGAAGTGCTGGAATGAATACTTTTGCGTCAATTACCATCTTGGAATTCGGTTGAAGGAAATTTAATCTACGTTACGGAAAAAAGAAACAAAATTAATATAAATGATGACGAATTATTTGATGAGTTTTCTTGCGTTAAAAATTGTGTGACTTTAGATAATGGGGCCAACCGAAAGAATCTTTTCAATCTTAAACAACGTGTGGACTGATGAAAATTCCCAAATAAAAGTCAAAACTATCAAAGCAATATTAATAACAAAATGCAACTATGATCTTACCTGCCTAGAATTTAAGGAGTATTTACAAGATAAAAATGACTTATTAAGAAAAATTTATGGTTCAGAAGAATATCAATAATTTTTATATATATACAATGTACCTGTTGTCAAAATAATAGCACCATGTCATTTTGACTATTTTTCTTTTGTTTGTTTAATGTTTATTAATTTTGTATAAAGCCTAGCTCATTTTATTACAAAAACTATATGAGTCTACATTCCAAACTTCTACAAGGTTAACTAAAATTTCAAACTTTTTAATCAGGAACTTAAAAAAAAATATTGAAATGCAGTTTTGTAGTCCATTCAATTTTAGTATAATAAAGGCAAGTTTCAACTTGCAAAAAGATCCCGTTGATTTTTGATAATCTTTTTCGTTGACGGTATCACGCATTTTCTTTCATACAAAATACATACATACATTTATATGCATGTAAGTTCGAATTTTATTTATATGGAAGAAAGTGCACACTCCTTCAGCAAAAAAAAAATTATTAAAAATCAACGGTACTTTTTTATTGAAACTTGCACTTTATTATGCATTGAATGGGCTACAAAACTGCATTCCAATATTTTTTCTAAAGACTCTGATTAAAAAGTTTGAAATTTTAGCTAAAATTTGTTAATTTTATATAACTTTTGTACAAGGTTTGAAATGTAGGTTTGTATAGTTTTTGTAATATAATGAGCTAGACTTTATACAAAATTAATAAACATAAAGAAAAATCGCCAAAACTGGGCAACATGCTGAGGTGCTATTATTTTGACGAGCACTTTATCTTTTATAATATTTTTTGTATATTAATTAAAAAAAAAATAATACGAATGAAGAAATATGATTTATGTTTTAAGTTTAAAATGTGATGGAGAAATCTATGTATTTATTTTTTTTATTTTCATGTTGCGTTAATATAGATATGTATGTAGATAGATACATATGTATGTACGTCTATCTTTTGAAAAATTGTCCTGCATTTTCGATTCATATTTATGGTCACCGTAGTTATATGGGATGTGGGCATGGTTATTGTCCGATTTTAAAAATTTTCGGCCATTTGGTATGCTATACCAACAACTGTGCTAAGTTTGGGAGGAATCGTTGGGGCGGTTACCAAGATATAATACACTTCATTAGCGCACACAAGGGGAGGGTTTAGGGATTCAAACATAATACATAACAAAAATACAAGTTCAGTTAATTTTTTCGGCATTCGAAATATAAAAAAAATGAGTCAATCGTGAAAAAACACCATCTCCATCGAAAACCAGAAACCAGATATCGAGGAAAATGAACATTAAAACTCTATTTTAAATTTTTTTATTACTTTTTAAAATTGAGCGTATCTTGTGTTTATAGAACACAAAAAAAGTAACTTTTAAGCAAAACACTGCCGACTTTAATTCTCATATACAAATTTAGGAGTACCGTTAATTTTTTCATGATTCAATGATCGGATCTAAACTCTTGTGCACAAGTGCGGTCGGGTATAAAAAAGTAAAAATAGCCACTCGTGTTCATACATACAGTGGTGGTCAAAAATGGATGAATGGTGTTTCGTTTTTAATATTAACAATATTTTTGAAGCTAACATTTTTTATATTCTTTTATAAAAATGTGGCTCACACTTCAAACTTTATACAGAACCTAGAAAAATTCGACATATTTTTATCTAAATTTCGAGCGTTTTAACCAGAACTTTTAGAAATGTTGTGGGTATGCAGTTAACAAGCTTATAAAATTCTAATAAAACAGTGCAAGTTTTGAGCGGCTAAAGAATCGCATTGATTTTTAATAATTTTTTTTTGCTTGAAAAATATTGCAAATAGTAAAAACGAAACACCATTCATCCATTTTTGACCGCCACTGTAAATATATCCGTTGTTGCTATGTAACGTATACGCCCCGTAGCACCATAAGTAGTCATCTTACACGTTTAATCGCACGCCATAACTTAAAAGTCGTATTATACAGGNAAAAGGCACGATTTTTTTTAAATTCGAAAAAATGTAAATATTTCAAAAACGGTGACACTTTTACCTGAAAATTTTTTGTGTATCAGGGAGCTCACCCCCCCACCCACCTTCCCCTAAAGTTTGGCACGTTACTTCTGGGACACCCTGTATAAAAGAAATTTAATATTGGCGTAGGAGATTTTTACACAGTATTCCTTAGGCACATATATACTCACGGTGAGCTTGGTTAAGGTTTAACCCGAAAGTCCTAGCCCAAAATTTTTCCAATTTCTGATTCAATCATCATACCCAAATTATTTGAGTTAGAAATGAAAGTCTTCTATGGGAGGACTCGAAAGATATCTCGAGTATCCTTAATTTTTCCTGGATAACTTTTCTAACTAAGTCAAAAATTTTTACCGTAAAATCTTCGTCTATCTATCACAAATAATATTCATCTAACTTAAGTGCAAAGCCTTAAAATTTGCAAAAATCACGAAAACTCATGTTCCTTTTGCTAGTTTTTGCGATAAGTCACCATAATTTTTATTTTATTCTGACTAAAGTGGTTACTTTATTCATTTTAAAGCTTTTAAAAATCCACGCAAAGTAGCATTCAAACTCTTTTTGTGTCTTGTGTATGTCAGAACTATAAATATGAGAAATCAAGGCGTTTTCAAAGTGATATTGCTCAATAACTTTCTCGGTTTTCGAAAAATCACAAAAAGAAAGAAAATATTTTTTGAACAAGCGACTATCACTCCTCACACCCACCGAGCTCTGAGCTGAAACGTCCATGCTTAGTTCGTTATATTTCCGGCTTCGACCATGGCAATAAGATGAAAATTGCGTAAATGTGTTTAAAATTAAGTTTTGTTAAAAAGAAAATATTTAGAAACTTTTTATGTTTTTTTGCTGACAAACAAAACTATAAGCAAATATAACTTTGAAGACATTTGTCATTTTTTAAAGTCCTAACTGCCATACCTTCTGACGTACACAAGACATAATAATGGGGATTTACACCAGCTTTAAAATGAATATAATAACCATTACATACAGAATAAAAAGTGTGGTGACGCATTGTAAAAACTAGTAAAAAAGATGGCTTAAAACTCAAGCGAATTACTTTTGCACTAAAGTTAAATGAAATTACTTGGGATGAAAAGACGAAGAGTTTACTTTCAAAGCACTAGGAACCAAAATGGTCCAAACATATGGAGGAAATATGGTTACATTAACATTGAGATGTCATTGGACCTGACCACCTCTGGCCCACCGCTGCATAACATGGGACTACCTAGACAATTACTCCCTTTGGACATTTGGCTGAACTTCATAAGATTTTGTATAAACAGCGTATTTGATCATTTTTAAAGTGCTTTTTAAATTTGTTTGACAACATCAAGGCACACGCAACAAATCGGAGGAGAAGCTCGGCCAATCACTAACCTATGTGTAAGCTCCAATCTATTATTATTATTATCTTAAATTTAAATAGTAAAATCTATTATTTAAAATGAATTAATATAAAATTTGCTTTAATAATATGTTTATTCGGCAGACGAATTATGTTGCCGATGGTCCAAGAAGAGCTGGTGTTCAACACATATATCGGTTTCTTACGCTTAAAGTGGTCCAGGTCAGCAAAACAAGTTACTAGTATGCAACCTGGTCCTCAAATTTTTGCAGGGACGTTTGTGCTCAGCTGATAAATGTAATGTATGTCACTGTAGACACGTAAATAGATACTTAACTATGGTACAGAATACGAAATAATTTTTTTATTATGAAATCCACATGAAAGGGCGCCAGTGCATGATTCGCCAGGGCTTCTAATTCGCATTCCCGAAGTCGATGACATTTCTCATGTAAAAGTAAACAAAGCCGAATAGGAGGATAAAAGAAACTGTCAGATTTGTCAGTTATATTAATATTTAATTTTTCGATAGGAAAAGTGGTTTAATTGTGTTAAAGCAAAGACAGACCGCAACGTTGATTCGGATTAACGGCGCAGTTGATGTGATGAAAATTGTGCCTTGACAGACGACAGTAATGCGCAATAACCAACCGCGAGGTCGTGGCTTCGAGCCCCATGGGCAGTAGAATTTTTACTAAATTTGCTTTATTCATTCAATTATAATTTCTATACTTTTTTCAATTTTGTTTTTCGTTAGTTGTTGTAGACGTTTTTAATACAAGCAAATTCTTAAATAATAATAATAATAATAGATTGGCGCTTACACATATGTTAGTGTTTGGCCGAGCTTCTCCTCTTAAATATAAGAAAAAAAAGTAAGTGTGCCTGGGCCACACTGTAGAAGTGAAACTTACGTTACTTATCTATCTATACATACACACATCTGCTTTTGCTTAAGGTTATATTTTTTCGCTTTTTTTCTATCAATGTAGATCCCTACCTCTACCACTGTTCGTTTTAATAACATTCTTGTTATTCTGTTTTTCCATTACCTTCATTTTTATCATTATACTCTATCGATAACATAATCGATTATAACGTCCATCAAAATACCGATACCAAAATCGATGACAAATTCGATAAAAATTTCAATAGCAACATCGATAATACCATTGGTAGCTAAATCGATTAGAAAATCGATAAAAATATCGATAACAAAATCGATTATAACGTCCATCAAAATACCGATACCAAAATCGATGACAAATTCGATAAAAATTTCAATAGCAACATCGATAATACCATTGGTAGCTAAATCGATTAGAAAATCGATAAAAATATCGATAACAAAATCGATAAATATCGATAACCAAACCGATAAATATCGATAACAAAATCGATAACAAAATTGATATATATCGCTATCAAAGTCGATAAATATCGATAACAAAATCGATAATTATCGATAACAAAATCGATGAATATCGATAACAAAATCGGTAAATATCGATATCAAATCGATAAATATCGATAACAAAATCGATAACAAAACCGATAAAAATATCGATTATTTTATCGGTAGGTCTCGAGAATCCCGAAAATCTCTAAAATCCAAAAATAGTTCCCAGATTGAGTCTCTGTGTCTCTCTCTATATCCTTTCCTCTTTAATTACCTCTATTTTAATCTTTCTTCCCCTATCTTCATCTTTGCTTTTATCGGTATCCTCGTCCCCCTCTTTGTCTTTACTTTTAAGTTCATCATTTTTTTCAGCTACATATTCCCCTTCACATTTGTTCTTATATATATAAGTAAAGTGTTTAGATTGGTCTTCATTTTTGCCTTTATCTTTACGCATCTTTGTTTTTGTTGTTATTTTTACCTTTGCCTTTGTCCTTTTCTTCATTTATGTACGTAGTCACCTTTACTTTCATTCTTGTATTGGTCTTTTTCTAAGTGTTATTCTTTAACCTTTTGTTAGCAAATTTTTGTTAAATTTATAGATACCATATGCATACACATAAGAAGCACTTGTTTCAGCCCCAACCATTTCCGTTGCACCATTTCCGTTGCACAATTTCCGTTGCATCATATCTGTTGCATCATTTCCGTTGCATATACACAAGAAGTACTTGTTTCAGCCCCAATCATTTCCGTTGCACCATTTCCGTTGCATCACTTCCGTTGCATCATTTCCGTCCCAACCAGATCCGTGTGCTATTTTCGCTGAATTTACTCCCAACCAACCAACCGCCGCTAAAGAAGTTTCACTTCAATAATAACAATAATCTTAGATTGACGCTTGCACATATATTAGTGTTTGGCTGAGCTTCTCCTCCGATTTCTGGCGTGCGATCTGATGTTGTCACAAAAAGGGGAGGGAAATGCACTCGGAGGTTTGGTATTGCCTGCCGAAGGGCGACCGCTGTTAAGAGAGTACGCCTTTTCTACATTTTTTTGCTGAGTTGCTTTGACCAGGGCTTGAATCCAGGCCCTGCGGAGTGGTAGCGCGCACTGCTAACCACTAACTGATAATAAAATAAATAATGTGAAATAAAATAAAGTAAAATAAAATTAATAAATCAAATAAAATAAAATAAATGTAAATTTTAATTCAAAACTTTTAGCAATCGCTCGAATCGAGGAATACACCTGGGTTCTACGGAATTGTAATACGCAGCTCTCACCACTCGGCTACCGTGGATGCTAAACTTGCCTGCTTTTTTTTGCAATAGGGAAAAGATGGTCGCTTTGGTCAGTGTTATTTTTGCAGGACTTAATCCGGATCAATTGCAATTAATTCGTGAAATAATTCCGAATTAACGTGTTGATCCGGATCAACGCTGCCGTCTGTATATTCTTTTAAAAGAATTAAGTTAAGTTAATTTTTTGAGTGTCTATATATGTAGGAATCTGTACTTTGCTCCCTGTGCGACACGCCTTAACCGTCTCCAATCGGGACCAAAATTTATATGTGATATCTGTGATCGTGGTATTACCGATTTACTGGGTGAGGCTGAAAAAAATTCGTTCAATTGATTTTTAAGGACCACCCTAATGTATATTTTTCAAAGTCCCTTGCAAAATTTTCCTCATTCAAAAATGAGAGCTGAGCAGGTTTCGTAGCGAAAAGCGAACGAAATGAACATAAACTCATCTATCGATGACTAAATGACTATTAAAGCATCTCACGTAGGAGTCACCATAATTATTTACACATATAAAACCACTGATCGATGCTTTTAAAAAGCTAAACATGTCAGATCAATCAATTATTTATTCACTTTTGAAGGTGGAAAGCAAACAGGTAAAAAATATTATTAAGCTACCACTTCACGTTTACACATTCATTAACGTATTAACGCCTACTTGAGCGCATGGTTAAAACAGCGGAATCTTGGCAGCAAGCAGCAGTTGTCATATGCAAAATTCATTAAGTTAGAGCATGTTGTGGCGTTTGATTAATGTTAACGAGCGCTCACTCAGAATGCGGTCGACATACATAAAATGTGGAATATACAAATGTTTTCCAAAAAATCCAAGCAAATGCATTTACTGACTAGAATGCATGTTTGTCAGTACATCATCGTTTAAGGTACAAAGCCGCGTATCAACACAATGCAAAACCGCGTATGTGAGGGTGCATAAATTATTTTGTAGAGTAAAAACACTCATATTTAAAAATGGTTCTCTCTTTTATAAAGCAATCGAATTTCTGGCTAGTATATTTCAAGACGAATGGATAAGGATTCACCCAAGAGCTTGTGTGAGCAAAACCAATTTATGGCAGCAAATGTCAGTTACGCGGTTTTGCAGAATGACGATACGCAGTTTTGTACTTTAAACGACGACATACTTATGTATAGTATTTCCTATTATTAGGCAGCCTCTCAGAAGTTTAATTGAATCTGTATACTCCTAGCGTAGTTCCTAATTTTTCACCTATTAATTTTCTCTAGTCTGTAAGATTATTTGTAATCATAGACTCATAAAACACTGAACTGAATTGCAAAGATTCTAAAAAAAAATAGTAAATAAATTTGTTATGCAGTTAAGCGGCTACAATTCCGGTCAGCACCAAGTGTGGAATTTTGGTTATATGTATGTCAGTCGAATTACTCTGAAGTGAGGTGGTGCAAAATATATGTCAAACGGCTGCCGAGCGGATAGACTGACGGACCGCGCCTTATTCCAAACATGAAAATATATCGTCGTTTAAAGTACAAAACCGCTTATCAACAAAATGCAAAACCGCGTATCAAGATGATGCAAAACCGCGTATGTGAGGTTGCTTAAATTATTTTTTAGAGACTAAAACCACTTATATTTCAAAATGGTTCTCTTTTTATACCCGAGCGCACTTGTGCACAAGGGTATTATACACATAACGGTTGTTTGTAACAGGCAAAACGAATCGAGATAGATATAGACAAATGTATACATAAATGATCAGAATGAAAAGAGAAATCGATTAAGCGGTGACTGTCTGTCCGTCCGTCCGT
>NW_016157239.1:408607-421180 GCF_001687245.7 Rhagoletis zephyria
ATTTGTACCAAACTCGGTATGGTTATTGTGCTTGCCACATATAAGCAAAACGTTGAAAATTATTGAAATCGGACTCAAATTACGGCCGCTTTTCATATAACGGTAAATTTCAGAAATGCTTGAAATTTCAATATTTCGAAATTTAAGGATGCAAGTTTACTTAATATTTATACACCCGCTTATCATGTAGCGGTAGCTTTCGGAAAGGTGGAAAACATATATTTAATACTTGCGCCGGGTATTTAATGTTCGGCTTCGCCCGAACTTAGACTTTCTTACTTGTTTTATAAAGTAATTGCATTTATGGCTAGTATATTTCAGGACGAATGGATAAGGATTTACCCAAGAACTTTTCGGAGCAAAACCAATTTCTGGTAGCAAATGTCAGTAACGCGGTTTTGCAGAATGACGACGATATAGGTGCCTTATCAGATTTTAAAATTTGTTTTTTTACTATTTTCTGAGCTGACTCGTTTTGACTTATTAAACTTCTCGATACGTACATATACATATTACGCCTCAGAGTTGTGGGCTGTCTGCAATTATTTCTCACATTTTAATGCATGCATTTACATTTTTTCCGTTATGTATATTCTTATATGCGTATGTACATACAAATGTGTATATGTGACAAGGAATTTCATTAAATTTTTTCGCCCCTTTTTTGCCATGCACATACAAATATACGTTCGCATATAAATACATGCATATGTACCTACATTCAAGCGCATTCATTTATTTCGTACGAGTTTGTGTGCTTAATGCATTTAAGCTGACAGCTGGCTAAATTAATTTGACAATAATTACCATTTCAACTGTCAACGCTAATGAATATTCTGTACACGCCACTGCCACTGTCGCTCGCAGATTGTTGTTGCAGCAGCTGCCTTAGATGCTGACATTTGCCGTGGTGCTGCCTTTCGCTTATTCACTCATCCACGCCACTCACTTAAATTGACGCCCGCTGTCTTGTCTACTGCAGATACTCGTAATTCCAATTCGAATGTGTGCATGATGTGTGTTATGTATGAGAATTGCATGACATTTTTACATCTTCCCCGTTGACAAGGTTGCAACTTTTTCTTACTTATGTAAATGCGTACTGGCAAATATATTTTAATACTCATCTATGGGAAGTGGCACTTGAGATGTGCAAAAAATTGCTGTTAATTAACGACACCAACATGTCTATCTGATGCAACTGCGAGAAGATACTCCGAACGAATATGTATGTATGTAGAGGCTCGTATCAGGGATTCTCAAATCTTCTTCTTCACTTATTTGGCCAAAACACTTCCCCGATTTCCTCTCCACTTTGCAAAGTCAATTGTACTCGCAGCGTCCTTTCTTCCGTTGTCGAAGTATTTTTTTTTATCATCCCTACTTACTTCGTGACTAAGCCATCGTAATCGTTGAATTTCCAGAGCGCTTAACTAAGACCACGATATTATAAAGCTCGCACAGCTTGTCTTTTCATTATCTTCGGTACTCATCACACACGCGAAAAGGCCGTAGATCTTCAATAGATCTCTCGAAAACCAGCAAAGCCGTATATTCTTTTTTACGTATATTCTTTTTTACGTTCTGATCCATATGAAACGAACATATCACGAACATTAAGATAGACTAGAGTGCCAGTTACTGTCGAAATTCGACAGTTTTTCTAGTTTTAGAAGCCTTGGAGAGGTTTTCTAACTTAACACGTAGCAAAACTTATACGGTACAAATTAGCTAACCGGAAAATCTTCTGCTAAAACGTAACTAAATTTTTTTTTATCTGAGAAGGTCTTTGGAGGACTTCGGCAGGACTTGGAATTGACCCGATACATTCAAGTTTATCAAGAATTTCAAGAACACTAAAATTCGATAACTCAAGAAAATTCGTTAACTCGACCAGTTTCGATAACTGTGAAATTCGATGGCTCGATAAATTTCGATAACTCAAAAACCTTGGATACCTTCATAAATTTTTTACTTTTGACATCTCCACATTTTTCGAAAACTATCTAAACATTTTGATAACTCGTTGCACTATTTTAAGACGATTAAATTCGATAAGCAGTGATAAATCGATAAGCTTATATAACCTTGAAATTTTGATAAATCGATATATTTTGAAAATTCCATAAACTTCGCTTCGTTGGACCAACCAATTTCAGTAGATCAATAATTATCGATAACTCTGTAAGTTGAAAGAACTCCATGCATTACGACACCTCGATAAATTTCGTTAAGTCTATAAATAATAATTCAATAAATATCGATAACTTGATACATTTCTTTAACTTTACAAATTTCGTTAATCCGACACGTTTTTATGGCTCAATAACTATCCGTAAATTTGGGCAAATTAGTTTCTGCGTCTATAAATTTCGACAACTCAATAAACATTGATCAGTTTGAATAATTCGATACGTTGGGATAACTTAACTTGTCGGCCGCTGTGGTGTAGTGGTAAGCAGTACGCGCTTTCACTCATCAGTACCTGGGTTCAAGCCCTGGTCGAAGCAACATCGCAAAGAATATAGAAAAAGGTTTTTTCTTAACAGCGGTCGTCCCTCGGAAGGCAATGGCAAAACTCCGAGTGTATTTCTGCCATGAAAACCAGCTTCTCATAAAAATACAATCGCCGTTCGGAGTCGGCGTAAAACTGTAGGTTTCTCCGCTTTGTGTGACAACATCAAGGCGCACGCCACAAGTCGGAGGAGAAGCTCGGCCAAACACTAACATATGTGTAAGCGCCAATCTATTATTATTATTATTGGGATAACTTAATAAGCATGAATAAATTTCGATAATTATAAACTTCGATGATTCGAAAAATTTCAGTATTCCTATCGAAAAATTTCAACTTTGTTACCCTAATTCTTATTTATTTCTCATTGTCTCCATTTTCGTATTTATCTTCACTTTTGCCTTTTTTTGTCGTCATCGTTATCACTTGTTTCTTCATCTTCATATTTATCTTTATTTCAAAGTTAAATTTCAGATACGAAGTAAAACAAAATGTGAAACAGTTTAAATTGAACAGGTTGCAAAAACAGCCATACACAAATATGGAAATTTAAAAACGACGATTTTCAACCAATTTCGAAACCTTTCCAACGGTGTTTTTTTTTGAAATCGGTAAATTTACCTTGGTCTTCGTTTGTGTTTTTATCTTTCACATCTTTGCTTATATCCTTTTCTTTTTCTATTCACGTAGATGAGATGAGGTGCGATGACGTGATAAGATGTGACGTGATTTTATGTGATGTGATAGGATGTCATGTCATGTGTTGTCATATCCTCTGATGTCATGTCATATGATGTCATACCATATGATGTCATATCATGTGATGCCACGTCATGTAATGCCACGTAATATCATGTGATGCCAAGTCATGTGATGTCAAGTCATGTGATGTCATGCCATATAATGTGATGTCATATCATATAATGTCAAGTCACGTGATATCGTGTGATGTGATATCATATTATGTGATGTAATATCATGTGATGTCTCTTCATATCATGTGATAAAATGTGATGTGATGTCATGTAATGTGATCACATTCCATGTTCCGATTAGTATATCGATAACCCTGTTGATAACTGTGTCGATAAAAATACCGATACAAATATCCTTAAACATATAGAAAAATACAACGATTGTAAAATCGATAAATTAATCGATAAATATAACAATCATCAGTATCGATTATTGTACATATCGTTAACAATATAAATGACTAAATCGATACCAAAATCAATTGTTTAATCGATTATTATACCGATAACAATACCGATTATTGTATCAAAAACAATATCGATTATTTAATCAATAACAGTATCGATAACAATACCGATTATTTTATCGATAGCAATATCGATTATTATATCGATAAAAATATCGAGTTTTATATCGATAACAATATCGATCTTCATCCTCATCCTTTTCTTCATATTTATCTTTATTTTTGAATATTCCTCTTCACCTTTACCTTGAAGTGTTTAAATTTACTTTGATCTTCGTTTTTGCCTGTTCCTCTAGGCATCTTTGCTTTTGTTTTTATTCTCAAACCGCTAAACCGCTGAGAAATATTTCCATATGCATTATTCCCCTTGAATTTGACAATTTACTCCCAACCAACCAACTGCCGCTAAAGAAGTTTCACTTCATAAATTCAAGAAATGTTCTTACCCTTTTAGTTACCCTAATTCTTATGTATCTGTCATTGTCTTCATTTTCGTCTTTATCTTCACTTTTGCCTTCTTTGGTTTTGACTTCATCGTTATCATTTATTTCTTCATCTTCATATTTATCTTTATTTCAAAGCTTAATTTCAAATGTGTAGTGAAACAACAGGAGAAACATGTCAAATTGAACATGTTGCAGCAACATCTATACACAATTCGAAAATGTTTAAACGACGGTTTTGGTCGTAATTTCCAACCAATTGTGAAACCATAAAAACTCTGCTACAACATCTACGGAAAAATGCCTTTCTTGGTTTTGAAATCGGTTCGGTCGAGTCGCCAAATGAACGGAGACAAAATTTATGTTAGCGTATTAATATATAGATTTGTAAATTGTGATTTTTGTTCGTCGAGAGAGGGATCTGCTTTTCAACTGTTCCACCGACTCTAAAGAAGCACCTCTTGGAAATAGTTATCCTTGGCTTTTCGTCGGTCTGGCATTATTCCATGCCATGGATCCTAGGTAGACAAAGTCCTTCCCTACTTCAAAGTTTAAGCTGCCAACAGTGATGTTTGTTGCCACAAGATAATTTGTCTTGTTTTCGTTCACAGCTAGAACAACCTTTTTGCCTTCTTCTCTAAGCTGGAAAATGCTGCGCTCGTCTTTCGCTAGTAGCATCTTGTTCTTAGGGTCTATTCCAAGATTTGACAAACTAACAGTTGGTTCATGAAGGGTTTCAGATTTTCGCATACCAGATTTGAACAGCTGATAAGGTGAGCTGTTAGATTCGGAAGCTTTGTTGTTCCTAAGCCGCATTTCTGCCGTTCTCACCACATCTTGGTCGGGTAAAGGGAGGTGAGCATTATCCCCGTACACTGATTGAAGTTCTTCTTCACCGCATCGTAATTCAAATGTGTTGAGAGGTGCCTTCATGTTTACTTCGAATGTCTATTACACTGTGCGATAATTTTATGACAATTCAAATCTGCCCGGACTTTGCTAATATTTTCTGCAAGTATAAGTTAGCTCGTATTTATATTTCATGGCTTACTGAAGTTTTGATGTCCCGTCCTTAGTAGCTTTCAAAAAAGTGGAAAAAATGGTTAAAATTAATGGCTGAGCGAAATTAAAGGTTAAGACATATGTATAGTCAGTACAATTTCATGGAAAATGTTTTCGTAGAATATTTAACCCATTAGCTCCCGCCTTAAAGGGTCGTTTTGACCCTTACTTCAAGAAAGCCTACAAAAAGCAAATTTGGAAGTTTGTTAGAGGATTGATATATAATAATCAGCCATTTGATTATTGTTTTCTTTTACGATAGAATTTCCGCGCTGCAAAATTTCGCGGCTGTCCGGAGAGAGCAGATATCCAGAGGCTTGAAACGTTTCTTCTTTCTATTACAACGTGATCAGTTGGATTCATTGATCCATGCTATCGTCTGGTATTGCCAGCCAGTGAAGTCCCTCATTCTCTTTTTGTTCCTGGAAATGTTGGCATGGGAGCTTAATTTTCCGCTTTTTGGGCCGAATGTGATTTCTTTGCCAAGACTGGCGCGGTCAATTTGTGGGATGGTCAATATCTCAGCCCTTTCACTGGAATGGCGTTTTTACGCGGCGGGTTCCATGACGCATATTAACACATACATCTAGCGTGGAGTTGCTCCAATACAGAAGCCAACTTACAGCCGCCCTAGACCACTGACTTCATTGAGCCCTTAAACGGAAGAATTCACAGTGGTTTCACCGAAGCTCCCTTCTTTCTGCAGTGACCCGGGTTGGTTACTGCATATCGCACATGGGTTACTCACCTAGCCCTGAGTGCACGAACGAGGGCGCAAGAGTCTGGATTGAGTAATAGTATAGTCGTTAAAGAAGTATTCGTCGCACGCAATTCGATATGGACTCAACTAAAAAGTTTGTGCCTCTCTGCACATCTTTCCAAATTAAAAAGTTAAAATCCTGAGATGATTACATTTTCTTGTTTGCTCTCTTTTTGTAAGCACTGCATTCGTATTACATATAAGTTAGTAGATACATATGTACATATATATGTCATCTGTAGGTTAAACTTTGTGATGTGTGCGGGCAATGTATATTTTTACTTAAGTCGTGACAAATCCACGCATATTCACTGTCAGCCAACGCACTCAACGTGCACAAATCAGCAACGCATAATTTGCATTTGCAACTTGTCAACGCAACTACAACATTTGCTGCCGCTGCCGTGCTACCACTATCGTCGATGGCTGTCTTCATCAGTTGGCGTTGCTCCCGTTTGAGGTGCCGGGCGTTAATTACATTTTATTTATAATTAAGCGCAGCACATGCGTTGACAAGTGATGTCAGCGAAAGCATGCAACAGCAGCATCAACAACAACTACTACAACAAGAATTGCAATAGGATAAGTGTTGCAAGGAAAATGGCAAGGGGATTGAGGTTAGGAAGCTGGGTGGGATTGTGAGTGCAACTGTCAAAAATCGTTCGCAAAAATAAAACGCAAATGCGAATATGCGATTGCAGCAATAACAACTTGCATTCGTTCACGCATTCATTTGTCGCCTCTAGATTATAGCAACATCTACATAGTGGGGAAAATCTTGTAATCATGTCAACAAGTTCAGCTTGAAATGCCACAATTTATTTGATTCATATTGTTTGTTTTTGTTTTTACGGCTTTATTATTTTTATGATTTCTTTCAAGACAAAGTGGCAACTTCCGCCGCTGTACTCGCTGTAATGACATAAAGTTTTGTCAAGTTGTCGCGGAAGCTGGTGGGAAATGTTTGCAATAGTGTTGCATTCCATTGGGTGAGAGAAAGTTGTCGGTTGCAATTTAAGTTGTCACTTTCAAATTAATGTGCGCTAGTGTGGAGTAAAGGATAGTATGTATTCACACAATATATACGGTAGTGGGAATGTAATTAGCGAAACAACATTTTAGCAAGTTTTGGCTACTTTACTTTGTTTAAAAAATGTCTATTATTTTTTACGAAATTATAGCTATCTAAAAAACGTGCAAATCAAAAATTCATATTTGTAGAACATTTATAAAAATTCGTCAATTTTTAACAAATGTTGATAAAATTTTTAAACATTTTGATCAGATTTTTTTATAATTGTTTTGGGTATGCAGTTGCTTAGCCCATTATATTTTAGTATAATATAGTGTAAGTTTGAAATAGCTGATTTTTAGCAAATTTTTTAAACTTTGTCGAATTTGGCTAATTTTGTTAGATAACGAGAAACACTGTACGAAACATTATTTTTAGGCCAGAGTACAGGGAAACTCTTATCAAACTAATAAATAAAACACTGAAAATCGGGATGTGACCGGTACAAATATGAAAACTCGGGACACTAATACGTCCCGACTTTTAAAAAATATTAAGTGGGACAATTTTTTCAAAATCGGTACTGTTCCGCCAAAATATTTTTGACCTAATATGCTCAAACAAACAAATAAGTGGACTTCTACTTATATAAGTTGTCAAAAATAGAAAAATTCTAAACATACTAAGACGCCTGCGCAAAAAATTTGCATTCCATCTGGATGATTTGAATATATCCATATGGATCTTGTTGGTCCATTACCTGTGTCAAAAGAAAATAGTTACATATTAACTATCATTGATATACATACAAGTTGGCCAGAAGCATATCCACTTAGGGATATTTCAGCAAATTCTATGGCAACAACATTTGTTCGAAATTACGTTCCTCGTTTTGGCATTCCACTTTATATAACAGTAAATCAAGGATCACAATTTACATTAAAATTGTTTACAGAATTTACTAAATTGTTAGGATCACACAAAATTCATACGTCTCCATATCATACCCAATCAAACGGGATGATTTAAGGATTTCATAGGACATTAAAGACTGCTATTACTGTCTGGTCTGAAATTCTTCCTTGGATATTATTGGGATTACGTACGTCTTTTAAAGAAGATTCAAAATGCTCTTCTGCAGAATTAGTTTATGGACAAACATTAAGATCACCGGGTGAATTAGTTTTTACGAACAGTTATAATAATGAAGTTGATAATACAAATGAAGCTCTTTCTAAGCTAAGAAAATATTTTTCAAATGTTAGATCAAAGGTTATACATCACAATAAAGAATACTCTTGTTCCTAAAAATTTGGATACTTGTGAGTACGTTTTTGTTAAAGTTATTCACAAGTCAAATTTGCAATCACCTTATGATGGACCTTTTAAAATTATTTCGAAAAATAACAAAGTGCTCAAAATTCAACATGGAAATATGATTAAAACGGTTTCAATAGATTTACTCAAACCTGTAGCTCGTTTCTGTAACAATTCTCTACCAAAGCGAATTGAGATATGAACTCGCCGCCCTGTTTTCTACTGCTTATGAGTAGT
This sequence comes from Rhagoletis zephyria, assembly GCF_001687245.7. NCBI lineage: Eukaryota > Metazoa > Arthropoda > Insecta > Diptera > Tephritidae > Rhagoletis > Rhagoletis zephyria. Next base: position 417,176 of record NW_016157239.1, read on the forward strand.
AGAGAATGACGTACTTATATTCTCTACCAGTAGAGAAATAATCGGTAGAGAAGAGTTACAGAAACACGCTACTGCAAATATAATTTCTAGTTCAACACAAAACTCTAATTCACTATCAAATTCCAAATACAAAAAAGAAAATAACATTTAACATTAATTAATTTATCGTTTTACTGGAGGGGAGTAAATGTAGGGAAACTAAACTGTATGTTTTCACACCTGTTTAAACTCTTGAAGTTAAATTTATTGTTCTATGAATTTGTTTGTTATTGGAAGAGAAAGCTTTTGATTATTAACAAATTAACTTTCAACAAGATCAAACAATAAAGAAAATAAAATTTTAAATAAAAAATATCATATATTGATATAAAAAAAATTTTAAATATAAAATATCATATATTTAATTCCATTTATATATTGATATAAAAAAAATTTTAAATATAAAATATATATTTAATTCTATTTAAAGAAATGGCGTGTCGTCCATTTCGTAGCGTATGCAGTGTATATTTTTAGGCGCAATATTTAACTACTTCCGGCAGGCAAAATCTACCTCTCGTGCTATTGTATGGTTTTTGCTATGATACCTACCGACGAGGTTGATATCTAGACTAGGTTGTATAGAAACTTACAAAACTAGTAAAGAAGTCTAAGTTCGAACGAGGCCGAACATTAAAAATCCAGTGCAAGTACTCTTTCCGAAAACTACAGCAACGTGGTAAGCAGGGGCGGTCTTACCCCAATTTCAAACATCTTCCATGGTATGTTCAGTTACACTTAATAAGATGAACTTATGCAGTTATCAGAACTCCATAATAATGTTATTTCTGTCCATAATATTGTTGTGAGTATTAACTTCGAGTAAATTAGCGTCCTTAAAATTCGAAATATCGAAGTATCTGTATTTCTGAAATTTACCTTTATATGAACAGTGGGCTTGATTTTAGTCCGATTTCAAACATTTTCAACGTCTTGCTTTTATGTGCAAAGTACAATAACTACACCGAGTTTGACACAAATTGATAGGACGGTTAGCGAGAAACACATATGTACATTAGACTGCTTCACTCCCCATACAAAAAAAAAATCGATACCGTTTTTCCATTGGAATTATAAAATCTATATTTTAAGACGTCCACCAAAATATTTCGGGAAAATGTTCAGATCTAAGCGAGCTGGACCGATTTGAAAATACCTTCAAAAATGGAGTTTTTTATGAATAAAATTCTTTGAAAAAATCCCCTCAAATGACAACGGTTTAAGCTTAAAAAATGTACATAAAAATATTTAAAAAAAAATTTAAAAAAATTTGGAACGAAATCGTAATAATGAGAGTTTTGAAGCTGTTTTTTAACTTTTTTCAAAGATTGGTATAAGAAAAACTTGAATAACTGAATCTAAACTATTCCGATTTAGACTTGTGAGGTATCATTGAAAAGGTATTTTATCACCTTTTTTATTTCTTTGCTAATAAGCTAATTCAAAGGATGAAAGAGAAATGTAGGATGAACGAACATCATTCACAGTTGAACTAAGATGCGTTGGTTGGTATTTGAAAAAGAAAAAAATGGTACACGAGAGACTTTTTTTGCACATAAATAAAAATAGTGGGAAAATACCTTTCTACCGAGATCGCATAAGTCTAAATCAGAATAGTTTTGGCCCAGGTATTTAAGTTTTTCGTAAATCAATCTTTAAAAAAAGTAAAAAGACAGCATCAAAAATCTCATTATTAAGATTCCGTTGAAAAGATTTTTCAATATTTTTATGCAGATTTTTTAAGCGTAATCTGCTTTGTCATCTGAGGGGACTTTTTTCGAACAACTTTTTAAGAAACTATTTTTATTCATAAAAAACTCTATTTTTGGAGGTATTTTCAAATCGGTCCAGCTTGCTTAAATCTTAATATATTTCCGAAATATTTGGGTGGACGTCTTGAAATATAATAAATTTTGTAATCCCGGCGTAAAAACCACAACTTCTTTTGGTGATGCAGTCTAATGTACATACATATGTATGTGGTAATAAGTGGTAATCATAATAGAAGGGGCTGCAAACGTATTCCATCTAGATTCCGTTATGTGAACCAAGTTGTAAATAATACCCTTGTGCACAAATGCGCTCGGGTATAAACTTTTTCAAATCCTTTGGTACTTTTTATTATTAGACCATGAATTAGGGCATGAATCACGTATGACTACAATCGTCTGAACGATATCGGTTTGAGATTGTCTTGCTTCAAAAATTGTTTGATCGTTTGTGCGATATCATCAACTCGATTCCAATTTTACGATTCTGTCGGTGCGAATCCGTACCTACGAAAATTACAACAATGCAGACTACAGTTTTAAATTAACCGCCACACACTTCCGCGATTTTGCTGCAACGATTTATTCACCGTTCTTCTTTTAATCGGGGCCGAACACGCAGACTGCCGCGTTTTGAGAACGAAAATGCCCATAGACGAATTTTTCAAGATTAAATGAACGTAAAAAAAAAACATGTTTGATGTAGAAAAGTTAACAATGGGCGCGTTTCTAAGACGTAAAACTGTTGAGCGCTTGATTTAGAAACGCACAGTTGAGTAGTTCCGCTCAGCTGAACGGTTGTTGATTCGACGCCATTTTTTCCATCGTAAAATTATTTCGCTACATGAACTCAACAATTTAACAGAAAAATTATTTTTCCCTTCCATCAGTTTTCATAATAAATTTAAAAAAAAAAATATGAAACTGGCACATACACAAAATACACGTGTATATTTAAAACTAGCGGTACCCCGGTGTGCTTCTCTACACCAAATATTGAAAAATATTGAAAAATTAATGAAAAATCCTGCACGCTGTACTTCCTTTTGTTGGAAGTGCTCCTCAACATTTTGCGATCTTCTTTGCGTTAACATGATGTTCGCATGACGCGCACGACTGGATCGTGGCATTTTATTCAATAGCGAACGAAAAACTCAATGCATAGGAACGACATTCGATAAATCGTATGGTAAACGCACTTTTTTTAAAATAATCAAATGAAATTCACAATCGACAGTAAAAGAGCACTTGAAAAAACTTCGTTCGAAGCCAAAGAACACAACACAGCCACAATTTTCCACAATGGTTTTGTTCACTATAAATCAATGACGGAAAAATACCTGCAGGAAAATTTCCAAGTGTACTCAAACTTTTCGCACGAAACGCTGCAACAAATTTGTGCAAAAATATTGAAATCGACGAAAAAAAATAAAATGAAATATGAATTAAGAACTATATTAAACACACGTGTTGATTCTTCAAAGTCCAAAATAGAAAGACCGAATATCAATGTATACCACCTTTTCGATAATACGATGAAATGACAGATATGTTGTGTTGTGGTGACTTTCATTCCATTGGCTCTACAAAATCCCTATTGAAAAACTTGCAGCCATGTTTATACTTGACTTAATTTATCCGAAGAAAAAATAAGCACAGCACATTATAGCAACAATTTTTCACTATGTTTTCGAATTTTCATGTATGTGCTGTTGTACCATATACGTGGTTCATGTGACAGACATAAACTGTCATATATCATGAACCGCTGGACCGACTTCGGGCCCACTTCACATAACCCATCTGCATGATAGTCCGAATATACCGTTTAAATTTGGTAGAATTCGTGCACTTATTTTTTTATTTAAGATGGGAGGTGCCACGCCCCCCTTTCCCAATACCGCACATTTTTCTCCATGAGTATGGAATTATTTCATATGTCTCTATACCAATTTCCAGTAATCTACTACAAATATTTCCAGAGATATACCAGATGAAAATTTTTGTTAGTATGGGTGGTGCCACACCCACTTAACACAAACCATCTGCATAATAGCCCGACTATGCCGTATAAATTTGGTTGAAATCTTGTACTTATTTTTTATATATAAGATGGGAGGTGCCACGCCCTCTTTTCCAATACCGCCCATTTTTCTCCATGAGTATGGAATTTTTTGATATACCTCTATACCAACTC
>NW_016157239.1:421205-445127 GCF_001687245.7 Rhagoletis zephyria
TCCTTATAGTATGTACCATAAAGAATATATGCCACTAACTTTGTATTTGTAATCAGCTACCCCAAGAACCATTTTATAGAGAGCTCCATAAAAATTTGATATTTTTTTTAAGTCATCCGCCATATTGACCCGCCATTTTGAATATTGAAAATCTGACATCCGATTCATGACAAGCTACCACATAAATCCCCAGAGACAGGTTAATAAAAATTGTATAGTTCATTTTTTTACAGTCATCCGCCATATAAGACTCGCCAATTTGGATATTTTATATCTGAAGCCAGATTCCTAATCAGCCACCCCATAAACCCTCTTGTATGAAGCCTCATTAAAATCGATCAATAGCTTCATATTTTCGGCACATTCTGATGAGCTGCTGGCCCATAGTGTGTAGGCGCAATAAGCCAGATGTTGAAGAATCTCAATTTGATGCGGAATTTGGCGCGATGCTCGTCCACTGGCGTGTACAAAGCATGGCAGCTGCAGTAGATGTCGCATGGTCCCGAATTCTTGGATGGCGGTGATGTCTGCCTTAGTCTTCGCGAGGACATAAATGAGCCGAACAGATTTACCTTTTCCATTAAGGATCTGGATATTTCAGGTACATACCCTCAAATCAAGGTCCTTTGAACATCCACATGATCGTTATAAAAAAGAAGGCAGTTGAGTAAAATTTTCAATATCGCCATGACTTTTTACACATCATAAATTAAGGCTGACAACTGTTTCTGCATACTCAACTCAAAACTCTAATTTGTATATTTTAGTTTATGGTGCCTTTAGCACTATTTAATTTGCATATTATTCTGGTAGGCAGAGTGCATGTAAATATTTAACATATTTTTCCTCGTTTATCAGCTGCCATCGACCATTCATATTTAATTGGCAGTGATAATGCTTCATTAAACCGAAAATAAATTAAATTGTGCCGGGAACTGTATGGATCGCTTGTTTAACATGTTTCTAAGCTGATAGGCGCTGCATAGCGTACGCCCCCCATTTTAATTACACGGTTACACTCATACTGACATACATCCATACGTACATACATGCTATGTATTCCTCTTTTCCCAAATGCTTAAAATGGTCAGTGTGTCAGTAGTCTCTTCTGCAAAAGACCTAAATTTTCCATTTATCTAACAAAGACCGACAATTGTGTTGGAAAAAGAGTTGTCCTCTTGTTCATATGTGTGTACACATATGAATGTACATATGTAAGCGCCGTAGTTTTATTTATTTTTGTCGGTCGGCTTACTTTCAAGTTAACTTTTTTGCATCTATGAACTAAATTTTTTACCACTGAAATGTCACATGTGTCAAAGTAAAAACATTTTTCGCGCTATTGCATGCAACAAGTGCGAATAAGGGGAAGCCTGCTACCATTTAACCAACTACAGTGGCACCAAAAATAAAATAATTATGTTGACCACATGTAATTGCATTCATGGGTCCTATAATTCTGCCTTTAGTAAATGCGTGCTGCACTTTTGAGAGTAGCTCCCATCTGAACTCTGCTTAACGGGTATATATGTACATATCGCCGCTACCATGACAAACTGTCGAATGTGCGAAAATGCTTCTTCAATTACGAATCGAAATTTACGATACCTTGCGTATGCATTTAGAGCGGTGATGGGCTCCGCCTTGCCCGCGGGCAAAGCTCTTTCGAGCTTTCTATACATTTTGTTTGTCGGGTCTAGTGTAAAAGCTCTCTCTGCCCATGGCAGATTTAGAGTGATGTGCAAATTGGCAAATCGTCAAATGTCGAGTCTTCTCAGAAGCAGAGGATACTGGCTTTAACAAAGTGTCGAATCCTACACTTTTTCCTAATGACAACATTTTTTACAACAGTTTCTTTCGATAGTTTGACATATTATGTATTAAATACCTTAATGCATCCTTCAAATAGTTTTTATCGGCATTCCGCAATATTCTTTCCTGCTTTCTGAACCATCTGTGCCTGGTAATTTAGGTTCTTTACCGGTACTACTACACTTTCCGCATTCTGAACCTATCCTTCGGTTTCCGCTCCTATAGCTCCGATACTGAGACTCTTACTGAAAAATGTATGTATGTGTTTGTAAAACATATTTTAAGTTTTGAAACTCGTTGTATGTCCTGCACATCAAATCGTAAGTATTTTTTGTGTCGCAGCCTATTTGAATATAAAAAGTTAACGTTGCTATTTTCTATTTCAACGCTGTTAAATTTTAATTGCATATTAAACTGAAAAGAAAAGCTTGTAATTGTGCCTTGCCACTTCTGAAACATTTCACTTGTATCATTTCTTTTTCTTGCTTTTATCAGTCAGCTAGTCATATCGCTAAATAATATTTGTCTTTCATTACGATAACAGCATACGCAAATATGACAACTTGTTGTCAGAACTCAAGTGTTTAGTTGAGTGTTTCGCAATTTTCTTCGTATTGTTGGCTTGTAAGCTTTCAGTTCTCTAATTTTACTCTTTGCTTCTATTTATGTGCTAAGTAATGAGTTGTGTACTCTAAATTACGCAAACTATTGTATATCCCACTGTAAAAACTATTCTTCTAAAAGAAATAATTGTAGTCCAGTATAGACGTTCCACTGAGGGTTGCCAACCATACTATAATATATAGTATTGTACTCTTTTTCCAGTCGGCATACAGCACATACTGTTGGAAAAAATATATTACGCAGAAATACTATATTTATTCAATCATAAATATAAATATACTAGCGGTACCCCGGTGTGCTTCTCTACACCAAATATTGAAAAATATTGAAAAATTAATGAAAAATCCTGCACGCCGTACTTCCTTTTGTTGGAAGTGCTCCTCAACATTTTGCGATCTTCTTTGCGTTAACATGATGTTCGCATGACGCGCACGACTGGATCGTGGCATTTTATTCAATAGCGAACGAAAAACTCAATGCATAGGAACGACTTCGATAAATCGTATGGTAAACGCACTTTTTTAAAATAATCAAATGAAATTCACAATCGACAGTAAAAGAGCACTTGAAAAAACTTCATTCGAAGCCAAAGAACACAACACAGCCACAATTTTCCACAATGGTTTTGTTCACTATAAATCAATGAGGAAAAATACCTGCATGGAAAATTTCCAATGTACTCAAACTTTTCGCACGAAACGCTGCAACAAATTTGTGCAAAAATATTGAAATCGACGAAAAAAAATAAAATGAAATATGAATTAAGAACTATATTAAACACACGTGTTGATTCTTCAAAGTCCAAAATAGAAAGACCGAATATCAATGTATACCACCTTTTCGATAATACGATGAAATGACAGATATGTTGTGTTGTGGTGACTTTCATTCCATTGGCTCTACAAAATCCCTATTGAAAAACTTGCAGCCATGTTTATACTTGACTTAATTTATCCGAAGAAAAAATAAGCACAGCACATTATAGCAACAATTTTTCACTATGTTTTCGAATTTTCATGTATGTGCTGTTGTACCATATACGTGGTTCATGTGACAGACATAAACTGTCATATATCATGAACCGCTGGACCGACTTCGGGCCCACTTCACATAACCCATCTGCATGATAGTCCGAATATACCGTTTAAATTTGGTAGAATTCGTGCACTTATTTTTTTATTTAAGATGGGAGGTGCCACGCCCCCCTTTCCCAATACCGCACATTTTTCTCCATGAGTATGGAATTATTTCATATGTCTCTATACCAATTTCCAGTAATCTACTACAAATATTTCCAGAGATATACCAGATGAAAATTTTTGTTAGTATGGGTGGTGCCACACCCACTTAACACAAACCATCTGCATAATAGCCCGACTATGCCGTATAAATTTGGTTGAAATCTTGTACTTATTTTTTATATATAAGATGGGAGGTGCCACGCCCACTTTTCCAATACCGCCCATTTTTCTCCATGAGTATGGAATTATTTGATATGCTTCTATTCCAACTTCCAGTACTCTACCACAAATATTTCAAGAGATATACAACATACAAATTTTAGTTAGTATGGGAGGTGCCACACCCCCTTTTACGAATTCGGGCAAACTTCACATAAACCATCTGCATGATAGCCTGAATATGCCGTAAAAATTTGGTTGAATCCGGTGAAGACGTTCTCAAGTTATAACCTCACACCAAAAACGTGTACTTATTTGTATACAAAAGATACACATGCCACGCCCCCTTTTCCAAATTTGGGCAAACTCCACATCAAATATCTGCATGATGGACCGAATAAGCTATATAAATTTCGTTGAATTCGGTGAAGCCGTTCTCAAGTTATAAGCTAACTCACTAATTTTTATATATAAAATAGAGGCGCCACGCCCCCTTTTCCGAATTCAAGCAAACTTCACGTAAACCATCTGCATGATAGCCCGAATATGCCGCATAAATTTGGTTGAATTCGGTGAAGCCGTTCTCAAGTTATATGATCACACCAAAAACGTTCACTTATTTTTATATTTTAGTTAGTATGGGTGGTGCCACGCCCCCTTTTCCGAATTCGAGCAAACTTCGCATAAACCATCTGCATGATAGATCGAATATGCCACATAAACTTGGTTGAATTTGGTGAAGCCGTTCTCAAGTTATGAGGTCACACCAAAAACGTGCACTTATTTTTATATATAAGAGATAAATGGAAAATGCATGGACTTATAAGCATATGTAAGTAAATATGTATGTACGAGTGTTCGTATGGAATAGTAGCTTAAGTTGGGATGCTTTAGTGTTCATATATTCATATTTTTGGCTTAGTAAAATTGTTTATTTTTATCCTCTTTTATTTAATTTTGCTTGTTTACAAATATCAGCTGTTTGTTTGGCAGTTCATGTATCATACCGTTTCTAAGACGTAACTGTTGGACTCAACAGTTGACAGCATTTCCGCTACAGTTGGGGTAAATAATTGCATCTTAGAAACGCGCCCAATTTTATTTTTGTTGAAAAATAATTTTTGTGTGACTATAAATTGACAGTTTTTACTGCGATAGAATCACATAGATGTGTGCGTACTTGCGTTTTCGAAGTAGTGAAGTCTTTAGCAACAAAAACGGGGCGGATTCGTTCCGACAGAATCGCACAGGTGTATGGATGCCTTAACAACAAACACGTAACAGCAACACAAATACATGAATCAGTGTTTTGACGACATCGTTTAGTCAGTAGCGTTTGAACGACTATCGTTTCAAAGTTACGTGATCCATGCTCAGCTTTATCGAATGCGGATGGTCCGGTTCCCATCACTTCCAACTTTTTATAAATTTCTTACACCCTGTAGTTATTGCTCGCCATTTGCAACACAACGTGGCAAAGTTGAGTAAATTTTCCTCACTTTAACAGAAATAAGTAAATTGAGCTTAAGCGCTCAAATGCTTAAATGCCTTCAAGCACTTACGCTCTAACACCTTTTGTGGCGCTGAATTTGCATGCGCTTTAAGAGGTGTATGTATGTATGTACATATGTATGTATGTACGTTTGTTATTAAATATAAGGTGTATGCATACATGAGCACTCAAATTAATACACATATATGAACAGCAAAACCGTTAATTGCATGCAAATTTCAGCTAACAAAAACACTCGCCACTCACGTACTTACCTTGCCACACACACAAACACACTTAATATTTTTGTATGCAAAGCGGTTGATTGCTTACGACAAATTTACTATCTGCCTGTCAATTGACAAAGTATATAAAAATTTGTTATATTAATTTGTTTATCGTGTCCGCGACAGAGCGATCTAGTGAATTTAGCTGACGCATTCATTTCCACAAGCCGTTGTATTCGTGTGCATGTCTGTCGTTGACAATGAGTTTGTGTTGTGATTTAAAAATCAATTTGAAAATTAAATTGAAATTAGCATGCAAAATTGGTTCGTTTGGCGAAAACATGCACACACATTTTGTAGATATGTATGTAGTGCATACATATGTACGTAGGTATATTGCATTCATGAACGTTTCAACGCTCTATTGCCCGGTTAGTTAAAAATGTTCGCGCTTATTAGCTGACAATGTGAAAGCTTTAATAGCAACAACAAAAGTAATTATAAGATGACTTGTGGCAACATTAATGTGGTCGATTAGTTTTTAGTTGAGTTGTAGTATATATATATATATAAATGTATGCACATGCCCTTCCCTGCTGGAAATAATTTTAAGCTTTGTCTAGATCGCTTCATAAAACCGTAAGGGAGATGCGGCATTCCTAATTACGATCAAGTAAAGGCACACAAAGACGGTTCGAATTCAGATTCGCTCGTAGTCATGGTTTGCCATTGTAAGTGCCCTCAGAGAATGGAACAGAAATCTTCCCGTAGCCGAGGTTCCTTAGCAATGAGGAAAGAAAGAATAATGACGGCAATGAAGTTGAGGGGGTTGGAGAGCTCTATACCAGTGAAGAAGCGTGATAGCAGGTGCTTGAGTCGCTTCGATTGCAAGTAAAAAGTACCTAGTCATTCTTATTGCGATAGCTTCAATAGAAAGAAAACGATGGAGAATCGGTGAACCAGCACAGTGTGATACGTTTTTCTTCAGATCTGTTGAGTTCCAAGTGGTCTTCTGCCTCTCTAACCAGGACCACAATAACCTACAGACCTTACCGTCAAGCCGTGTTCGGTTCATAAACCATATTGAATAGCTCCAGTGCGTTCATAAATTTTTCCATATATGGTTGTATAAAACTTTCTGCCTAATTTAGTGGCATATCGGAACCCATACCTAAACATCTCATCAGCTGAATAGTTTCCCTCGATATTGCTTAGGATCCGTTTGCTTTCAATGCCTCTGGGATTTCAATAAAGATGATGGCTGGGACCATGCTATTAGGCCGGCAAAACAACCGGATGATTTGCAGGCTCTCAGAGTAGAGACCATTGCCTTGGTTCATTTTGGAACTGCCAACGTACTTAAGTGTATAAATATACAACTAACTTCCACTGAAAGTCATACGTCCCATTATTCTAAAGTTTGGCCTGCAACGCCAGGAACACTCGCGTCTGCTTCAATATTGTTCCCAATCTTGTCAAGCATTATTACTTCAGGAACACTCCTTAAAACACGATGGGATTGCAAGCATCACCACTGACACTACTTACAGTTGCAACTGTTTAGAAACCATGAAGCGAAATTATATTAGGTTCTTAACCAAATCTTAGCTTGCAATATAAGATAAATAGGTGAATGTCGGTCGTCTGTAGATCTTTTCTAACGGTGTTAAGTAGATATAAAAGAATATAATTTAACAGAAGAGTCCGAATAAGAAAATATTAAAAGAATTTTATTAGTGTGGACCAAGGCATATCAATCAGTTAGTAGCATTATAACAAAAACCAACCTTTACGTTTATTTTGTTATTGCTTCTGGTATCTAAAGCTGATGCCTGATAAAACGCTTGCTTCGCATTGAGTGACAGATTCGATAAATTGTATGAAAATGCACAAAGCATGCGACATATGTAGATCATTGCAACTGCAGCGCGAAGCGAAAAGGTGGCCTACTCCCGTCAACAACCAGCTAGTTTAATATATATTTTGTTTCATCCAAATTCGAGTTTTCATGCAGAAACATAAAATTTAATTACATTGCTGATATTTGTAAAGCTAAATATATAAAATCCACACCAATTTTCAGGAGTAAAAAATCTGTACAAAATTTTTTTCTTGGTGTTCATTGTGGCATACCTTAATATATATATCTTCAAATCAGAATATATTTGCAAGGTTTTAATTTTTTTATTAAATAACACAAATACTGTATACCAACTTTCTTTACAATGGTCTAATTTCCTGCAGAGATCCTAGTTCGTACACATATTCTAGTATAGTTTATGCAAATACATACATATATACTTGGCGAATATGTGCATATGTATATATGCTAGAAAACACTTTAACAACTAGCCACAATTGTTGCGCTAACAGCTAATTATAAAGTCAATATGCACAAATATTTAATGTTTCCATTTAAGTGACAACTTCAATGGACAGCTTGAATAAGTGACACTCCAGCTAAAATGGTGTGAGCGTAATATATGTAGTATATGTATAATGAAAATTTCACAAAATTAGGAGCGCCGATTCAACAAAAATTTATTAGGGCAGTAAATGCGTTTGGATTAAATTAGCACCTAACTTGAAGTACGGTTGACTTAACATGTGTTGAATAAATACGAGATTTTGAATATTGAATTATGTAGTTTGTTAATTTCTATAATTTTTTTGGATCAATATTTGCATAGTGAAAAAGTGCAAATTAACTCGGCGCTCTAATGGTTAGAATATCGTGATTGAATATACTTAGATACATGCGTAAAGTGGCTAGAAACTGATTTCGTAATTATATGCATGTATTTAATAATAACAGGTTGCGTATAACGTATCCTTCTTTCAGGGGAGGCAGGAAAATTAGTCGTGCGTCAGCGTTTGGAAAGTTCACGCCTGAATCCATTTTAGGCCGATCAAAGTTGCCCCCTTTGTGCAAATGTGTATGCATAGGCATAGGAAACCATGTATTCCTTGCACTATAGATATAATATGTGTTTTATTGATCTACAAAAAACGACAGTTAACATATTTGCGGATCATTTTAACCATCTAACTCCGCAACAGAGCGAAAGAAATGACCATCAAATTCTATTGTAAAGGTATAGACAGACAGACTCAGTTTATATTATCAAAACTGTGCCTTTACAGGCGGCAGTAATGCGGATTAACGAGCCACAAGGTAGTGGGTTCGAGTCCCACGGCAGTAGAGTTTATAAATAATAAAAACAAAAATTTTTTTTAGCAATCGCTTCAACCTAGGACTTAACCAGGGACCTACAGACTTCTAGTACGCAGCTCTCACCAGACGGCTACCGCGGACGCCAAACTCGCTTGTTTTGTTTATTTACTTATACCACAGACAACTTCTGGCCATTTTTACCAGTGTTGCCATCGAAAATTCTCCTGTTGCGAACTAATTTTGGAATTAACTCTATGACTTAATCGGGATCAGCTGCAGTTAATTCCCGAGATCATTCAGAATTAACCAGTTGATCCGGATCAACGGTGCCGCGTGTCTATGCTTTAAGAGATAAGTCAAAATTGAAAATATGTTAATGGGATAATTTTCTACTCATTCAGTATTGGTTCGAAAATGTCCCACGAAAACGGTTTTTCGGGGATAAATTTAGTAATTTAAAAATATTCTTTGTAAGATGTCACGATAAGTCACATTACAAATGGAAACTCTAGATGTAATATCTAAATTCATGTTCGAAGAAAAAAGTAGTACACTTTTTCCAAACCTAATGCCATAAAATAGTATGAAAAGAATTAATTTGTCACCTTTCTTCGCATACTGCCGAAGCAAAGCTTTCAATTTTCACTTACATTTTTGTTTCAACGCTTCCGTATGTAAATATGTATGTAAGTTTTCGGAGCGTATTTTATATGCGCTGAGTCCCAATTCGATTCATTACGGCTTTAATGGCTTTTGACGTTCATAAAGTTCCGAAACAACTTGATTTTCTACGCTAGACTATTCTACCAGTCTCCCAGAATAACTTCACGAAACGGTACATAAAATTTTGATTGATTTTCAACGACCACAATATCCGAAATATTTCGTCATTTTCATGGCTGTATTTGAGCAGGCCAATTTTGGAGACACGATTTGCGAGCGAACAACATTCCATGATGGCTACAAACTTACATAAACAACTTTAAACACGGGAACTTCGCGAAAATATCACGTTTCAAATAGCCGTTAGTTTAAATTGGGTATGCTCACTAATTTCTGAGAATGGTAGTCTTCCATCGTGTACCAAAATATAAATAAATATACCTTACATGCTGCTGCGATTGGAACTGCAATCTTTATAACCATAGTTTAAATTAAGAACAGTTTCTAAGATATCGGTGAGAAGCATATGTATGGACGTATGTAAATTTGTTTATGAAATTTTATACCTATACGTGTACATGTAAATATATCGTGACCTGAGTGGAAGATCGACCTATCTCGGCAGCCAGTTAGAAAAAGCCCTATCTCAGAAAACTTTTCAAAAACGCCCTACGTCAGAATTTTATTTATTATTATAACGCCCTACCTCAACTGAAAACGTATTGAAAATGTGCTGATATAGGGCATTTTTGAACCGAATTCTTAAAAAGTTTTCCGAGATAAGGCGTTTTGGAACTGGCTGCCCCATAGGTCGATCTTCCACTCAGGTGTCGATATGTACTATTCTTTTTAATATAGACCTCAAATACACTCATATGTAGAAATTAATGTTAAATCTTTCCATTTTCTCTTTGCAGGTGAGTGATCCAAAATTTTAGCCTGGTACTGGTAAATATGTAGATATTACTAATTCTTAGTGGGAAAAGTAGTAATGCATTTCTTGCCGTGATAAGTAATGTAATGTATTTCTTATGAGTCTAGATTCTATTACTGTTTAATATGTAATCAGCATTCTAATGTATTCGAAAACTCGGAAAAACTTCATATTAAATCACATTCATTTCTGCATTACTGGTAATGCAAAATGGAATGCCCCACTTTTCCTAGGACATCGCCGTGGGAAAAATAATGCTGTTTTACTGATTATTTTTTCGATTACTATACATTACATTTTCCCACTGGGTTACTGTTTAAAATTTAGAACTGACCTTATTATTTTTCAACGGCCTAAAGTTAAACTTATATATTTATATTCCAAACTTAAGAAGGTATATTGTACAATATTTTCACTGACTGGTTACACAAGTTTATAGAAATAAAAATATTTTTGGACCTGCGCCATTTGAATATGAATCAGATTATAAGTAAGTAGACCAGTTATTCAGATGTAGCCAAACAGCGGTTGTTTTAGATCTGAAAAATAGTGCACTCGCTTAATTCGCAATTTACTTTGGATATCTTGGATGGGCCAATCTTAGCTTTATTTTTAAATTAGTAAAGCCTATTTTCCAACATCTATGTCAACAAAATTTTCCAACCGGATTGATTTATCGACAAGATTCCATAATTTTTAACATTTCCAGCAAAAATTTGCTTTCGCTGCAAACATCAGCATAAAAAATTTGTTTTATAAATTTGATAATAAATGTTGAAGTTAAGTAAAAAGACATAAAAATTTACGGTTTCATTAATAGTTCAAGCTTTTACACAAACTTAACAAAATATAGGAATTTTGACTCAATATTCAGATTTAGTGGAAAATTTCACATAAGAAGAGTTGGTCATATGCCACAGGTCGGGTTTCTTATCGACTAGTGTTATGAAAGAAACTAAATTACTAATACTGACTCTTTTACCTGAGCACATATAATGGATAAATACATATCGTTACTATAATTTGCAAAGACCCTAACCAATATTTTTTTTTACTTTACAAGGCAAGCAAAACAACTTTATAAAAATAGACCCTACTCTGAGAGAAAAATCAACCAAAAATTGGTTAATATTACCAAATTAAAACTTGAAAAGGAATCAACGTGATTTTTGGTTAATATTAACAATGCCTTGGTTGATATTTTGAACAAAGGTTTGGTTATATTGACCACAATTTTGTTTACAGTAACCAAACTTTTGGTTGGCGATTTTTCGTTTGAATACGTTTATATTTTGCACTTCACAGATGCTTTTTCATAATTCGGAGATACAAAACAAAAATTTTTATTATTATTTTAATATGATGCCTCTGGCGTAGGGCTGCCAGAGGTCCCGGTTTTCCCGGACATGTCCCGGTTTTAGACTATTTGTCCCGGTGTCCCGGTCCAACCTTAAAATGTCCCGGGTTTCGTTTTAGTGTCCCGGTTTTTGATTTGATTGCACAAATTTGAATAAAAGTTCAAAAATCACTACACTAAGAGAAAAAACGCGTTGTAATATTCAGAAAAAAGTTACGAATTCACTGAGGGAAATAACGCATAGTAAACATGAATATTTTCTATTTGATTATCGTTTAAAAATGTTCGTATTTAAAAATAATACTTTCACAACACGCACGCGTGGTGGTGGATTCAAACTCAACATTTAAATGCACATTTACATGTCTGGCTGTAGCTGAGTGCGCTACGATGCTTGTCACAATTTGCTAATTTCCGGAGGGTCAGGGTTCAATTCCCATTACAACCAGCATGGAATTTAAATATTTTTTAACTTAATTATGAAAAAGCAATCGGTAATTGCAAATCGCCTCATTTTAATATGGGCGTAATTGAATTGAATATTTCTATACTAAATACTAAAATTTTTATACTTAATAATGGAGTTGGGTTGGTGCTCTTTCATATGCGCATTTTTTTAATTTAGCACGCTTTTTTAATTCTAAACTTCCGGTTTAATTTGTGAAATAGTCACATTTAGAGATAGTTGAACTTTGCACAAGCAATAGTTGATAATTAGTATATGTACCTAAATACGTTCAAAATGACGTGCACAGAGTTTTACAATTATATTAAGGAAAAGACAGAAGTTTTGAAACAAGTTCACAGCAACGAAAAATACGACTGATATTTTAATGTTATTTTGTACTTAAATTTTTTTCTTTCATGAAACCTAGAGTACTTATAAGTCCAGTGCCGTACAAAATTATTGGCTCGGAGGCTCCTTCATCAGATCACAATTTCTAATCACATCTATTAGAAAAATTTTGAAAATGTAGCTTTTGAGCCAATTAATAAAGTGCAAGTCTGAAGTTGCCAGCAAATTTCGTTGATTTTTAACATTTATTTTTTTGTGCTGACAGTGTCTTCCGTATAAAAAGAATTATCGAACATAGTTTGTATGGAAGAAACCAAGAAAAAAGAATACCAAAAATCAACTAAAATTTAATGGGCTGCAAATATTCATTTTACAAATTTTTATAAAAAGTCTGAATAGAATGTTGCAAATTTGTATGCAAATTTATTGAATTTTCCCGAGTTTAGCACAAAGTTTATTAATTTTATTTTTATGTTTTTTCATATATTTAGTATAAACTGCAATTTTATAAAGAAAAAAAAAAGGTTCATGCATTGTGAAAAATTCTCTGTGCTTTAGTTGTGATAAGTTGTTTTGTTTTGTTGGCGTACGTTGCAATGATCTCATGATCTCATGTTTTTACGTTTTTGTTTTTGTCTGTCAAAATAAAATTTCACTACATCCTTTCGCATGTCGAAATGAAAAAGAAGGGAGCGAGAGGCCCTCCCTAAAGTGTCCCGGTTAGGCAACAGAGATATCTGGCAGCCCTACTCTGGCGAGATGAGCAAATAATAGCACGCATCTCTACACACTCAGCTACAGCGGCTTTACAAATGTATCTTCAAATGTTCAGCTTGAATCAATTTTCTTCGTCGTTTGGTTTGGATCAGTGGCATTTTCGAAAGAAGTATTGGCTAGGCCCTTTAGTAATTAAGGTAGCGATATGTTATGTCTTCAATAGTTGTGTTTAATGAAACTGAAATTGTTTACAACAGATATCTGATGAAACACTTTTCACGGAAAAATTATCAAAACAGTTGAGTTATTGTCTCATTTCAATGAAAGACAATTCCAAACAATTAGATACCTGCTTGTGAGTGAGTGACACCAACTGTTAATTTTTTTTTCAAATTACATATTACATAGAAAATTTGCAAGCGTTTGCTGCAACATTTGTCACCGCATTAATTATGACTCGTGTAAATCAGAAATAACAGCATGCAGTAACCAGTCAACTGTATGTTGATTAACTATTACATTAGAGAGTGGACGAGTGACAAGCTACACAAGGAGAAAAGCCCACAGAAATGGGAGATTAGTAAAAAGTTTCCCAGTGAGAAATGTTAATTTCGTAAAAAAATTTAAAGACCAGAGACTGGAAATAATAGGTTTTCTTGAATAGCATTCTGACTAAAATTCATTTCCGCTAGTAGCTGCTTCATCATAAATGACATTCGACTGGAATTCGTTATCATGTTATGTGTAATACCAAACTTTCTATTTCGTTGATTCATTATTCCATAAAATCTAGTTTGCATATCCCAAAAATTTTCTATCTGGTCACATTCAACCACCCAAGCATACCTCGTGTTTGTCGTTATTCTACATAACTTAGTTGACATTTTGCTGCTGCCGCATGCAAAGTTGCAGCTGTCAAAAATTTGAGGTTGATTAATGTGCCACATTTTGTCTGGGTGACAACAGACAGCAGTAAGATATAACAGACAGCAAGAGCAAAAACAACAAAAGCAAATTTATAACAGCAGCACTTACATAGTTGCCGGGAGGCATATTTTTTTAGCATTTACTAGTTGCTCGGTCGGTTTTATGTATGGGTACAAGCGGCTGCTTGGGTTGCTAGTCTATTTAAGATATTGTCAGCTGTCAGCCAAAACCAAAACAAAGAACATATTATTAATCATGAAAACATATATGAGGATAACGATAAGACAGAAAATATTAGTTACAATAAATTTAAATTCAGATGGATTTGGGTATTACGAGGACCTACATAGCACCAACAGTTTAGCATTTTTCAGCAGACGCATAAGTAAGTACCTTTGAAAAAATGGCAAGTGATTAAATGAAATTAAATATTTTTGCAGTTGAGTGATTACAATATTTTTACGTAATAATTTTCCAATTGTTTTTATGTACATATTTTTTACATTTTGAACAAGCACCAACAAAACTATGTTGTAATGTGCTTTGCAAGTTGGCTAGTTGCCACTTGCTGTTAGGTGAAATTGACAGTTGGACAAGTGGTTAACAGACATTTATACTACCTGTTTTTATTGCTGTCATGTTCATATTAATGCATGAATTTATGTACGTATGTGCAAATAAACATTTTATGTATACAAGTGCTGGTGTATTTAAGCGATATTTCCGTTGATTTGAATTTTCCTACAAATATACCAGCAGAAGTCTTAACTTGAAGATGTAAAAATTAAACCGAAAAACCCGTTTTACGACCTGCCAAAGTGTGTTTTAATACTAACGTTATATAACATATTATTTATTTTAATATAAATGCGTTGTACTTATCTTTATAAAGCAGATAGAAAAGAAAAAGTTTTGTTATCATTTTGACATGTTGAGTCTGAGCAATTAGAACCTGGGACCTCCCGGAAGCTAACAAATAATAGTAAGTACATCCACACACTCAGCTACAGCCGATGCAGGTAAACGTTTTTTCGAATTTGAATTTCAGTTTGAATTACATATAAACATAGTTCAGATGTATATACAATTCGTTCGAAAATTTAAGTTTGGCTCAGTAACTTTAGACTAAGAAGAAAAGTGGCGTTCGAAACTTTTGACGCAGTTTACTTCTATTTTACATGTATTTATTTTAATTTTTTTGCCGCCATTTTGATTTTTTTCAACTTGAGTCCAGATTCGTAATAGACGGCCCCAAGAACCCCAGAGGAAGATATATCAAGTTGATCGAACCGTTATTAATTTTTTTGGCCGCCATATTGCATTCGCAATTACGAATTTTCAAAGTCAAGCTCTAGGTTCGTAATTGGCAGCCCCAAAAACTGTTACTTTTTCCTATTTAGTGTTGGGTTCTCCAGTGGCACAAAATTTGTAAAGCAAAATCTAATTTGCGGTTAGTTTAGACGCGATAGTTGAGACGCCATGTTGAATTTTTTAAAAAGCCAAACTGTTTTCGATGGGAGACAGCTATACGATGATTTAAGACCTTAATCTTTGTAATCCCTCTAACAGAATTTTGGCCACCTAACTGCACCAATTGACGTGGAACGTCCCAAAAACAATTAAAATAAACCATTCGGTACATAGTTACGGTTTCTCGCTGTTTTTCAAAAATTTCTGTTGAACATAGGCTCTAGTTACATCTAGGGTTGCCAATATTTTCTAAGATATTTATAGTACTTTAAAAAAAAAAAATGGAAAGTATATAGTACACTTCAAATATATATAGTATTTTATTTAAAAGAAAAAGTATGCACGATGTTTAAGCGATGGAAAATTTATTCCTGTGAATGCCGCAGTTGTTGTAATAGAGAGTAGAAATGAAATAATTTTAAGTAAATTTGTTAATTCTTTGTCAGTTATGTTACCTTTCTTGATTATAACCTTTTTTGATTATAAACTCACAATTACATTTTACTTTAAAGAATATTTCATTTAATATTTTTATTTCAGTATAAAGTTCATCCATTTTAATACACATTTTTTCGAGTAAATTACTGAAACATATTTATATTTATAATTGAAGAAATATAGTATTTTTTCCAACAGTATATAGTACGCCGACCGGAAAAATAGTACAATACTATATATTATAGTACGGTTGGCAACCCTAGCTAAATCTGGCTTGAGAAAACCACGTGAAAAAGCCGCTTCCCTTACATCGCTATGCTTACCGCATTCCCGGTCGTCATATGCGCGTCGCACAAAAAAAAACGGTGGAGAATGGAATTCGCTATAAGTTTGGCAATTTTAATATACCAATAGGTATTTTCTACAGAAACAATTTTTCGCACATTTTTACTAATTATTTGCAATAAAAAATGTTTTTTCTTAAACTGTAAATAAAACAAGTAAAAAACTCTAAATTCGAAGGAGCCGAACATTAAATACCCGGCGAAAGTATTAAACATAGTTTTTTCACCTTTCCGAAAACTACCGCTACATGGTAAGCAGGGGTGGTTTTACCCCTATTTCAAAAATCTTCGATGAAACAGTTAGACATAATGAAATATACTTATATATATAATTATATGTGGACGGTATCACGCACATTTTTCAAAGTTCCATAATAATGTTACTTATTTCAAGGGATTGTTGGTAGTATCAATTTTGATTAAATTAGCGTCCTTAAATTTCGAAGTTTCAAGCATTTCTGAAATTTACCGCTATATGAAAAGCGGGCGTAATTTTAGTCTGATTTCAACAATTTTCAGGGTTTTGCTTTTATGTGGCAAGTACAATAATCGTACCGAGATTGGTAGAAATTGGTTGAACGGTTACCGTGGGCGGTGCCACGCCCATTTTCCAAAATTTTATCATAAACGTATTTTTTGCTAAAGAATTATTGCAAGCATCAATTTTGAATAAACTAGCTTCGGTATTTACTGATTTTCCGAAGATTTGGCATTCTCTAAATTATAGCTATTTGGAATGTGGACGGGTTATTGTCCGATTAAAAAAATGTGTATAATAAACAAATCGTGGTACAAAACTCGATAACACTATTGAAATAAAATTTGCCAAGTTTAGGAGGAATTAATGAATCGGTTACCAAGTTATACACATGTAATCATAAGTGGGCGTGGCTACGTCCATTTCCAAAAAAAAAAAATCAATATTGTTATTTTTCGTCTTAAAGATCATTGTAAATATCCATTTACAGTGAATAAGCTTTAGTAGTTTCTAAAATATCGCAGTTGTCGTATTTTTGAAAACTACCGTTATATGGGAGGTAGTCGTGGTTATTGTCCGGTTTTTTGCATTTTCAATACCATCAGTCAAAATATGTACACACACCGAGTTTCGTTAAGATATCTTAACTTTTACTCGATTTATCGTGTGCTCAGACGGACGTTCAGTAACCGCTTAATCGATGTATTTTTTCATTCTGATCATTTATGCATACATTTGTCTATATCTATCTCTATTCGTTTTGCCAGTTACAAACAACCGTTATGTGAACAAAGTTATAATACCCTTGTGCACAAGTGTGCTCGGGTATAAAAAATGTGGGAAATTAAATTCTCTACTAATTTGCATATGACCTTGTTTACAAAAATGCAAAATAAGCCTGCAAATTGCAAGCATCCCAAAAAACCTAAAATCCAAAATGGCGGAATGTTCCCACATCAAATTGAGAGGGCAAGATTTTAAATCCATTATCTACGTGTAAAATAAAAAAAAATTGCGTCAAATGTTCCGAACTACAATTTTTCTTTTCGAAGTAATTTAATCTAAATTTACTGGGCTATTACTTTTTTCTAATTGTATATGTATTCTGTCGCTTTTTTGCAATTAATTTGAACTAAAATTTCTACAATTTTGTTCTCATAAGTATCTACTGCTCTAAGCATTCTCTTTTACCATACAAATTGTTAAAACTATAATCTTTTGCCGACAAAAAATTAAACGAAACGGTCGACAGCTACTATTTGGCCACATGCAAATAGTTCGGTTTTCTTTCCTTCAAATTTGTTTAGTAGCTCTTTTACCACGAGTAGCCATAGCAGTGTTGATATTGCACTACCTTATGATATCCATTCGCCCGCTTGATTGCTCAATCTGACTTTACTCCACACCTTTCCGCTCTTTTCTTCCATAGTTTTATGGGGTTTTACTCCATAGATATGAGTATAAAGCGGCTTCTGCATTGACTAATATATTTTAGGTTGCTTCTCTTAACACTTTGTTAAATTAGCCGCTTATATCTAAAAGCACTTCTTGAGCATATACTTATGTACATATGTATGTACTTTGTGCTCTAGTGCTTTTTTATATTTAGTAGATACCTGTAAAGAAAGTGCAGCCTCGGTCGAACTGCCATTTGTGTAGGAATGTTATGCCTTAAATAAACAAACTTGCATGCATTATGTTGCCGTTTGCAACAATATAGTTTGCATACTCCAAATCTTGAAAAATTTCAAATTTTTACGAAAGATTGTTGTTTTTTTTTAAATATTGCACAAAGGTTGAATCCTGGATTTATGTATAAGCTTTCTTAGGAATATACTATCTTCTATATATATAAAATAATAGTCGTTTTCGTTGTTCGAAGTTAACTCATAAACTACTAGATAGATTTAAGTCATATTTTCAGAGATTATACCCACATATGTACCCTGTTATACGTTACTATAACACTCGCTAGATGGCGCTGGGGTCGAGTTACTTATAAAAGTCGTATTTATTAACCGATTTTTTTCAAATTCGCAGCGTGGCTACCTGTATGATGAAAATTCCTTTGCTAAAAATGGACCCGTTGAAGTTTAGGTATTTAGAAAATCCGTTTTTTTTATAAAATCTGATTGGAATTCCTAATGCGTATTCATTTCATGACAAGCAAAGGTTTTGCTGAAAGGGGACCCAATGGATGACGCTTCAGCCGAAATATATAGAAACCCCCACGGGGTTTGTTTTGCTTTGGCCCTATGTTTATCTTAGACGAATTTACTTTTCAGATGGCTAAATCAAGGATGCGTTTAACTATGCATATAAAGACCGTAACACTGTGTAAGCGTGATCTTTCATCTACCTCCGATTGACGAAGTTGCTCGAGGCCGCCGTTATTACAGCAGTAAGACTCGAAGAAACCAATCCATAAATATTAAGACGAATTGTAAAAGTGGCGAATTGGCAAGGAAAGATTCGACCACATCTGTCCAAGAAGGAACAGGATAGGTATATCAATGGCTTCATTTGAACGATATTCATGAGATCACATGACTCATTTCGCCAATGTACGGGAAAACTTTTCATCCTGTGCGAAAGCGAGGATTATTGGCCCTCCTATAATTGAAAACGCTCATCTGTGCTCTTGAGTTTCCTTATAAGAACTTTTATTGGCATACGCATCGCACCAATGTTGTAGTCGCAAGATCATAGAAAAAGATTACCCATGTTTGGCAGAGATCTCACAGGTGGAAATAAGACCATCGGTAAAACGTATGAAATCGAAAGGGATTAGTATTCCATATGGAATCACAGCGCTACTAATCTTGGCATATGTGTGAGGAGGACTCCGCTTTTTAGTCGTTTCGATTTAAACTAGAAATGTTGACTTTACAGACCACTTTTGCTTTTAAACGCTATTTTTGTATTGGCCAACGCAAAAGATCTTATTAGGCGCCGCGAAGTAAGCGGGCATTCGCTAGTATTTTTTATAAAAAAGTAATAAAGTAAATAGTCAAAACTAGTCATAATTTGACTATCGTATAGTTGTGATAAGTACTATACTTAGCATAAAATATATCTAATATAATACGATTATAACATAAAAAAATATGCAAAAATCTAACCTTGAACTTTTTTGTATATAAAAGTGATGGTACCATAACTGTTCGAAATAAACAGTTAAGAACTGGATCAAATGTTCATGACCGGGGGACAACTAAGAAGACATAGATAAAAACATTAACTTGCGATAGATAAAGAACCAGTACAGTCGATTTTTACTGCAGGTAGATCGCCGTAAGTTATGGACCACTTCTATTTGCCGCGGGGTATTTAAACTTTCTGGCATGCATAAACATATATAAATCACGATTGTCTAATCAAGAAAATGACATGACATTTTTTATAGCGTTTTTGCAATTTTGACTGACGCGCCAGACATGCCAGCTGTCATGCCGATTTGTCTCTTATTGTTGCGTAGGTCTTTTACATAACGAACGACGCGCACTAGCTAGTAATTACGTCAAAACGAGTGTTTTTGACAGCTTGAGTAATGACAAAATTCTCAAAGTAAACACATATACGAATTAACAAACATTTGCGTACAGGCCAAGCATTTACGCTATTACAAGATATTGCGAAATATGTACAATTTGATAAATTTGCGCTGGCGTAACACCCTAATGCGTCAATATCAATCAAAAGTAATTAAGCATGTTCAATTTTGTTTGCTATCGATTGAAAAAAAAAATAAAAAATAATAAATAAATGTTGCATTAAAAGCCAAGAATTCATTAATTTGCTTCATGCTAAGTGATCTTTTATAAATTACACTTATATGTATATGGCACGTTCCATGTGTTTCAAAATTATTTAGTTTTTATCGCACGGTGTTACGGACCTGAAGTCGGACTAAAAAAATTCAAAATGGCGGACCCAATTTGACCGAATATGGATCCGCCATTTGACCGAATATGGATCCGCCATTTTGAATTTTTTAAATCTGATTTCAGATTCATAATCAGCGGCCTGCAGAACCCCCAATTGAAAAGTTTTACGCGAATCCAATCGATTTAGATTTTTTTGTCCGCCATATTGGGTCCGCCATTTTTAAGTTTTCTAATCCGATCACAGATTCGTAATCAACGAATTCGATACATCTCGAGTACCAAATTCTGAATGAATCCGGTAAATTTTTAAAAAATCTTTCGCCATATTGGATCCGCCATTTTGAATATTGAAATTCTGATGGCACATTCCTGATCCGCGACCTTAAAAACACTAGAATCCGTCTTGATCTAATAACTGACAACTGTTTCAACAAGCTGAATGACACATTTATTTGCGCGTTTGCGGACATGACGTTTTCTAAGGGTCGCAGCATTTACGTAATACTGAATTCTGCCACATTTTATTTGATGCATTGTACATTTACGAGTATTTTGACATGCTTTACGTTAATTTTTATCCCATAGAATTTTGTGCAGAACTTTGGTCTGTTAGACATGGAACGTCCCATATGTATGTATATTCGTATATGTATTTACACGTATTTATTCACCCACAAGCAAATTGTTTTCTGATGCGTTCATCTATGTCTTGAAATCCTATAATTTAATAATATTCACCTCACAGTCAAAGCTTAATCATAAAATTTTTTTTGCGCTTAATCTTTGCCCACTCTGGTTTTACTTACATACATACATACACATGTATTTACCTTGTTGAGGTGTGCTCACCTCACCTTCCCAACTTCAAAGCGAACGATTTCCACGCGCTGTCAAAATGGCGCCAACACCATTAAATGATTTTATTTGTGTTGTATGAAACATAATATGTAAATATGTATGTAGATAGATAAAACAGAAGCAAGCAAAATACTTTAGCACCCAAACTAAAAAATGCCTAAAATGTAAATATGCACATACATATGTGTATGTATGTATGTATGCACACATGTGTAGATGCGAATACGTAAGCGTATACTTTTTCTGCTCAATGTGCACATATTTGCTGTAATTTAGCCGCGAAACCACCCGCAAGGGAAAACAGAACACAATACAACACAAAGCTGATAAAAGCAATATCCAACTTGTCAACGAATTCTTTTGAATTGTCAATCAAATTAAAAGGACTGACAATGAAACTAATTTGTGTGTATGTATGCAAACAAGGGATGTTGCGAATGTGCAATTTAAGACATCCGCGAAAAGATCAGCGTATGCGGATGCCAATGCTTATGCCAGTATTTTTAAGAAATAATTTTGGTAAATTAAAAATAATATAATAATATTGTTTATTTTATTTGGTACATGAATTAAAAAATTATAGCAATATATTTAATAACAAGTAAGAAAGTCTAAGTTCGGGCGGAGGCGAACATTAAATACCCGGCGCAAGTATTAAATATATGTTGCCTTTCCGAAACCTTCCGCTAGATGGTAAGCCGGGGTGTATCAATTTTGAGTAAATTAGCGTCCCTCAATTTCGAAATATTGAAGTTTCAAGCATTTCTGAAATTTACCGTTATATGAGAAGCGGCCGTTATTTAAGTCCGAAAAAATGAAATCAATCGAACTGCTTGGTCCTGAAATATAAGCATTTAAAGAGAGTGTCGTTACGTGACAAAAAATGGAAGTTGATTTTTTCTTTTCTTACAAAATCGCAAAACTCTGCGAATTGTGGATGGCCATTTTCATGAAACTTATTTTAATATGATTTGGAGCAACTCTAGTTGTTTTTAGAGTTTTTTGAATTAATGCAACTTGTTTCAATTTTCTTTTACAACCCCAAGTGTGAAACGTCACGGACATAGCGTCACGTGACATAAATTTCCATCGTTATATTTTTGTTAATATTGCTTTTAAATGAATTTTCAACGCAAATAAAACATGTATTTTATGTAGAATATACTTTATATTTTGACTTCAGCGCCAATTCAGGGTCAATTTATTAGAAATCTATGATTTATTATGTTTCAACCACATACGCCAAATTCGAACCAAATCGGACCATATATACGGTTTTTCGAAATATCTCGACCTTGGCACCACCTAGGAAGACCATTTTATGCAAACATGATTCTACTTACATAGCCAGTATATATTTTAAAAGCAGATAAATCGGCCCGTAAATACGTTAGATATAAAACTTTTATTTTTTTTGTCGTGGTGGACCTTCCGCTGGAAACACCCATATGTATGTTTCTTAAACAAATATTTTACCTAAATTGCATTGCTTTTTGGACTATTGTGTAATCGCTACAAAGCGGAAAAGTACACAAATATCACACATTACCTGCCATAAAAACAAATGGCGGTAAAAATGACATTCTGATTTGACTGATTTGCAAATGATTGAAAATGAAATGTGCAACGATTATTCATTTCCAATGTCATTACTCTTGAATGTATGTGCGTAGGCATGGATATTCATAATAAATTGTTTTGACTGCTTACGTACTTGCAAACATGTGTACATATGTATGTATATATGTGAATAAGGACAGTCATGCGAAATATAGGCATTTATAAATTATATAACAACAGCAAAAGTGCTTAATTTTTTATTGAGCCTAAAAGAAGAACGTCATTAATCAGTCAGTCAGTCAGCCAATTTGAAGGTTAGGCAATTTGACAGCTGCCAGCCTTGCTGTGTTTTTCGCTTGCAAAAAATATTGAAATATGCATATTTATATGATTACGCACTTATGTGCATACATACATACACACATATGTATGTATGTAGGCGCTAATATCATGGTTTCGTGCATGATAAATTTTTGAATTGCCAAGATACAAACGAAAATACGCAAGCGTATGCATAGTGCTAAATAAAACGAACAAAAAGGAAAATGTGCTATCAAAAAACATTTGAGTGATGAGCACAATAATAGGACTCAGCAAAATGGCAACAACAGTCACAATAATCAACGGGGTTGACATATGTTGAAATGGCACACAATAGTGACATATTTACGTAGTTATAACAACCGAAACAAGACAACGTCAATAAAATCCATTTATTATTATTACAACGCTTTTATCAACTTGCAATGTTGTGGATCCAGAA
>NW_016157240.1:0-15420 GCF_001687245.7 Rhagoletis zephyria
TATTACGAATTGGTAATTAAGTTAAATAATTACAATTTTTCAGAAACAAAATCGAAAGGCGACATATAAACAATGCACGCGAACAAGAAATGTCTGGCAACACCAGCAAAGTTTTGAGACGATTTTGCGACGACTGCTAGAAAGGGGTGCTCACAGTTTGATGCTAAAAATGTCTCAAAATGTAGACGTCTACATTTTCAGACACAATTTGGAACGAACTGTGAACACCCCAACTATTTGGAACGAACTGTGAACACCCCAACTGTTACGATTAAGAGCGAAATACACCACACAAGCGGCTTGTCAAACATTCTTCAAACCTACTTTTCCCATTTCGCCATACACCATGCAAACATGACTCGTTCCAAGCAAAGAATTTTAGTTTTCTTCCAGTTCGCAATGCTAAATATTATGGTTTTCTTTCATTTTCCTCTCTTACGTCCTTACTCGGTGAAAATTTCGTTGCGAATGAGGCGATTTTGCTATACACAACGCAAGCGGTTTGATCAAACATCAACATGGCGGCCAGAAAATCAAAAAATTTTGATTTTTTGCTCAAATTTCCCTCAAGCGGCTTGTCAAACCTTCAAACACCCCATACACAGCACAAATGGCGTGAAGCAAAGGGAAATTTCGCTTGGTTTGTCAAACCGCTTGTGCTCTTAACCCTTGAAACCTCGTCCGAATTTCCCAAATCTCTCGGCTCGTATCGCTGGATTGTTAAATAAATGCAATCGATGACCAAATTGTAGTACAATTAACTTTATTGTACAACAAACAATTTACAATACTCGCTAATACAGTAAAACACTTTACAATACTTGTTAAAGCAATAACAGCGCTTAGCTATACTTGATAACGCAATTAAACTTATATCTTGCTTATTCGAAACTCACTTCTCTGCTCACTTTACTTGTAGCTTGCTGTCTTGTAACTCACTCACCTCGCGGTGGCGGCGCTTTTATATACCTGCGCTGGCACTTATGGCAACTCTAGAACATTCTGAAGTTTATCGCTCATTCTCTTTCTCTCCTTGTTCGCAGTGTTCATCCAACTTGACGTTTCTCTTTGTGGAACATTCTACGTCATTCTTCGAACATTCTGCCTATTTCTCGTTGTTCGCTTTGTGTTGCCGCAGTATTCGCCACAATACTTTTTGCGATACAGTAGTAAAAGAATACAGGTAAAATAATCGAACTGCTCTCGATTTTTGATATAGATTGAAAACTGTGGCAACTATGAATTAATTTATTTTTCACACGATGACAGTTGCTCGCGGAAATTAATGAGAAAAGACGACGAAGTGTAAAAAAACGAGAAGTTTTGTAAAAAAATAATTTTCAACGTGAAAAATTGTGAAATTGGTGAAAAATCTAAAGTATTTGCAACGGATAATATATATTCAATGAAATAATGGCAGCAGAGCAACGTATTCTGAAACAGGATGGATATT
This sequence comes from Rhagoletis zephyria, assembly GCF_001687245.7. Lineage (NCBI taxonomy): Eukaryota > Metazoa > Arthropoda > Insecta > Diptera > Tephritidae > Rhagoletis > Rhagoletis zephyria. Next base: position 1,454 of record NW_016157240.1, read on the forward strand.
TAGATGTGGGCAATGTCGTGGAATCGCGTAATATCGCTTACCATCCCCACTTGAATGTAATTCTTGTGTTCGACTCCAGCAATCAAGTGAAAATTCTTGATGTACATTCTGGAGTTATTTTACAGACTTACAAATTGGGCGGAAATGGTAAAAAATATACTAGAAACAAAAGTTTACAAAAATAAGTGGAAGTTAAAAAAGCTAGAGGTACTGATTAATGTTAGAAACAATAAAAGTGTAGGAGGGAAAAAGGCAAAAATATCTCAGAGCGTCAGAGTATTAGTGCGCAGTTAGTTTTAGGTATAACTTTCCGCTTTAAAATCGTGTCAAAAGCTAATGTTGGTTTTTTTATATGAACCAATTTTGTGTTTATGTTTACTATCCAAAGGGAAGATTTTGTGACAAGCTCAGTGACATGGAGTATGTAACTGTAACTGGGTATGTAACTGTAGCATTGGTTATCCTCTGCAGAGTTCACAGCTAGGGACTAGGTTATCACCCCTATGCTGTAATCCGTCGTAGATTCGATTTTGCTAGGAATCGTAAAATTGGTATGCTGGAATCCGCGTTGTCGTATCGTAATTTCAAAATTCGTAGGCCATCTTCGAAATTCGTAATTTTGGTATGCCTGAATCCGACATATCTGTAATTTTTATGTATTTGTTGGTAATTTTGTACGAATAGCAACTCGTGTCGTAGCGAAACAAATTATTTGCTTTGTAAAAGGAGCTAAAGAGGATGTGGTGGATTTTGGGAAAGCGTTCCAAGAATTAAAGCGGCACAATACCTAGTGGAATGGAGGCCTTAAAAGGAGGGATCTTACATTTTATCATTTAAGCTAAATCGATCAGAACCACCTCCTTTGTATATTAGCAACTGTTTGCTGTTCTTCCTCCTGGGACAAAAGTGCAACGGCCACTTAGGGCTTGTTTCTCCAACTCAACTTAACCTAGTTTAGCCACTTTTTGGACTTAAGTCAAAAGTTAGCCTACATTTTACACAGCTTATTCTTGACTTAGTCAAGAAAATTGGCTTAACTAAGTTAAGTTGAGTTGGAGAAACCAGCCCTTAATCTTTTGTGTTCTACTAATCAAAGAAAAGTCTTTTCAAATAATGATTAAACCATTTTTTTTTTTAATTTCACTGTTCACTTGCGATTTTATTTATTTTGATTTGTTTCTGTCAAAGCAGCTGATTAAGAAATGCGAATTTCACTATTTTAGTTGGCAACGCCGTTGATAGTTACGATCGGATTACAGCATACCAATTTTCGGATCGGAGCTACGAATTCGTAACTACGAACTTTCGAATTACAGCATATGGGTGTATATTTTCCAAAAAAATTTCATTGTTATTTGAAAACAATTTCCCGATTTTAAACAAAACATTCTATCGTTTGTAGGACTTGTAAATATGGATTTATTTATTTATTTAAAAACATGTAAATGTGTTTTAAACGTTAACTGTGTTTCCTCTGTGTAAAAGCTTAAAAATATTTGCGTACTGCTGTTTACAATTGGTTTTTTAGATGTCGATAGAAACGTGCTAGGAAAGTACATGCCCCTACAGGAGAAAGTGCTTCTTTGGGATGGACAGGTTTTGGGCCTTCGTGGGGATTACAACGGTGTGTTACTATTGGACACAATTCTTCAGCCACCTATTTTACAAAATGATGATCTTATCAAGTTGGAGTTACTTCTATCTGAGGCAGTCATCTTCCAAACATGTCTCAAAGATCTCGAACATGAAGGATTGGAGTGCCCTAGTGACGTTATTAATGAACTATTGGAGAAGATAAAAAATGCACAAGCGAATGCTAAAAAGGGTATAAAAGCACAAAGGGTAAGTTCAATCAAACGTATTAGGATATTTTGTTGTAATTTTTGTCATAACATACCTCCGCATATCAAAATATTTCGATCCTTATTGCAGTGGAACACAATTTGTCTGGAAGTGTCATATTCTAGCCTAAAATTAGTCTCAAACAATGTGGTTATCATGTTGAAACGATTGGAGCGTCACATTCCCGCCTTAGCTATAGCGTCAGCTATAAATGAACGACTCACTGATCTGCTCGCCGGCTCGCGTATTCCGGACTTGAGTTGGCACGGCAGCAACTTTCAGCGCGTTCTTATGCATTCAGAGGCCGTGCGCAGACAGACATTTGAAAAGTGGCCACACATGGACTACAAGTGGGCTTTACCCGATCAGATGGCGCAAGCAGGCTTCTATCATCAACCATCATCATCTGGGGAGGATAGAGCAATGTGTTTCACCTGTAGTGTTTGTCTCGTTTGTTGGGAGAAAACTGATGAACCATGGAGCGAACACGAACGCCACTCTCCTATGTGTCCTTTCGTCAAGGGCGAGTACACACAAAACGTTCCATTGTCTGTGACATATGCGACAAATCCAGCTGTTCCTGCGCCAGGTCTCGGGTTTGATGTCGTCTCCAACAGTGATTATTCGAACGTATTATGTACAAGCTGCACACAGTCGGGAGAGATTACTGTTTGGAGCATTGAACGGCATCTTAAAAAGATGCATTCATTCAATATTGCTACACTAATGAAAGATATCTGCGACGAGGGGTATGAGTGGGCACGTGTGACGGCAATTTGTGTACTGCCAAATGCGCGTGCTCAGTACAAAATAAACGCAATGTCTGCAACCCTGGTTAGTGGACAAGGCAGCGGAAGTTCCAGCGGAGTAGCGACCAGCAATTTTGTTGGAAGTACTTCAGGACAATGTTCATCCACGTCGACTCTTCGCGCCGGTGTCGTGGGTTCAAAGATAGTATTAGGAATGAGTATCCGACAAAACACCGGGGAATACTTACTGCGTATGGTGGTCCTAAACATCATAGAAAGTGATCGTGCTCAAGAAAATACCGGCGTTGGGGTTATTGGTACTGGGTATGGAAGTGGTCATTCAATTAATAATGGCAAAAGCAGCACAGGTACAAGTCAGACAAAACAAGTCCTTGGGAGTAATTAAAATACATTTAGGGTACTCATTTAAAAAAGCAAAACCCCTGGCAAACTGGGCAAACGGTGCAATTTTAAACCCTGGGCAATGAAATGAAATTTGATATAAAGCCACTGCAAAAAAAAACCTCAATCAACTACTTTTTTTACTTTCAATTTAAATTGTTGAACTTTTTAAATTAACACTTGTCAAATAATTAACTCAGAAATTGCACAAAGTATAAAATTGTCCTCATGAAACACTGAGCAAAGTTGCCCAATTGTCCAAATATGAAACTTCGCGTACAGATGAGTACCCTTGTTATTAAGTTTGCAATTAAACTTAACATTATTCTTGTTCTAATTTATTAGCTGCTAATGGCGATAGTGGTGGAGGAGGTGGTGATAGCAACAATAGTGAAAAGCTATGTAACAAATATGACCAAAGAGACGATGATAACAAATCACTTTCTTCTGTTTTGGAAAAATACGCAGATGGATTCGATAGCAACGGATTTGTATCCGAATTAATTGCCCTAAAAAAAAGTGACTGCGTTATTGGAGATAAATCCGAGACGTCGGCTCTGCACGATCTCCTTGAAAATGAACTTGAAAATGAACTTATTAAAATGGACCAACTCGGTCATTTGAGTAATTTTTCTCAATTATTAGAAAAATCACATGACGCAGGATCTGAACTTGGCGTCGGTGTAGGAGTCGACGGTACAGTTTCATTGAATTCAAACGAAATTGAAATGGATACCAACTATTTTAAGGAGAAAATATTAGCTGCGGCACAAGCAGCTCAACAAAATCATAATAATAACAATGATAATGCTAATAACAACAATAACGGCAATGTGAATGGCGGGACAGTTATACAGAAGGTAACCGTTAATGATGATATTGACTGCGTAGTTGAAAGTTGCACGAGTGTACGGCGTATGAATGCGCTTGTTTCGGATAACGAAGCAAATAGTGGTGGCGGCGGAAGTATTTCTAGTGGACGCCGTGAAGTTATTGAAATTGCTGAGATTTTGCCAACCAATGACAAATGCAATCAACTGCTCGTAAAATTGGTTAAGACAAAAGTGCGTAATGAAGCAGCGAGTAAGATAATAATGGCAACTGTCGACATGGATTTGGATGATGAACGTATGGAGGGTATGACAAAACTACTCTGTTTAGATAAAACAGCAATTTTGGCAAATGTTATTGTTGAACCTTTTCTATTGTTTCAGATCATGTTGATTTCAATTCCGACGCAGTAACTGCCCAGCTTTTACTTTTTGACATCGATTCTACAATTTCAAATGAATACACTTTGGCAGTCACATTTAGTCGAGCGAAATGTCCCCAACAATTGTGTATTTTGCCCAGTTTTCATGTAGCCGACTATGAACAAAAAGATTTGCACATAGATCCAGGGGCGCTTTGTGTCGTATGCGCTGATGGGAGCATGGAAATTTACTCGCTAACAGACTTTCAGCCAATTACAGTTGTTGAAGAGGACGGCGAACAGTTTGTATCAGTAGCTTACTGTCGAAGCTTGGACCGATTATGTGGATGTACACGTAATGGCTCTTTAATATTTTATTCCTTGAATGACGCCGAAAACGAATCTGGCGATGAAATGTTGGAAATGGAAGAGGATTGCAATGCAGTCTTGGCAGCGTCTTCGGCTCCTATATCTGGTGGAAATATCTTTTCTAACATAGGCGGGTGCTCTGGCAATTCGATCCCGGGGGGTACATCGGTTACGGTGCCGGATGGCGTTAGCAGAAATGTTGGTGGAGCTACTGCGTCAGCGACGACTAATTCAGTTTCTGTTAGAGCTGGGGAGTTGACCATTGACAAGCAATCATTAAGTAACACATCATTATTGCCTGTACCCAATATCAAAGTAGACTGCAGTGGACAAGGATGCAGCAGCAGTCCTAGTGGCTATGGTATTATTAATAATAGCAATTTTTCACAGTCATCACCATCCCCGTCATCGTCATCGATTAACGCGGTTGCGGCTTCGAATTTTTTGGCATATAAAACAAATTATTTTTCGCTGGATGATCTGCGCACGCTTTATGAACTCACACAGTTCGACGATGTATTGGCTTTGTATACCGCTGAAGTGCCCAGTTGCTGGAATGACTTGGTGCAGGCACAAAAACAGCGAAAGCAACCACAACACTTGCGACACGGCGATGACACACAATTCACAAAAACGTGGCGCCTGCATAACGATGCGTATGCAATTTTTTTTTAACTATTAAGTTCTTTACTCTCTTTCATGCAGAGATCGCAAATAACAGTTACACAGAAAAATAATATTGCTCCTCCCTAAGCTTGCCTTTGGTGTTAATGGGAATATGTTTCTCATTCTCCGGTATGCATTTGACTGCTCCCAGAAGATCATTTGGGTAGGCCTTCTTAAGTGAAGCCATTCTAAGCAAGAAGAAGGACTGAAAAAAGTGCGTTCCCACGACAGTCGGGTCTACGTAACCGGAACGACCCAGATTTATATTTGGCCAAGGACTGTTACTCCAGCAACACTCCCCAAAAACTCTTTGGGGAGCTTGTATACTGCTACAACAACAACAACTGAAAAAAGTGCTTCCTTGCATGCCGTCTGGAAGGCCTTATCCGTTTCCAATTTATATTTATATTTCATCTTTATTCAGTCTATGATTTACAATCTTACAGACTAGAAGTAGGCTTAAAAGTATTGACGGTGACTAGTATATGTACAATTACGAAAATAGGTTTCAAGAGATGATTTAAAGAGACTTCTTGGAAACGAAAAGTCGATATCTAAGCTCTTTGAGATATTGTTAAATTCCGCAAGGCCTCAAAAATAGGCGCAAAAGATGAGTAGTTAGTCTTAACTACAGGAACGTAAAAGGGGATGTGAGAGCGAAGAGTTCTGAGAGGCACATTAAAGGTAACCTGCTCAAGAAGAGATGGGCAGTCAATGGAGCCAGAGATAAGATCGAAGACGAATAAGAGTAAGAGTACACGAATGCATAACGAATGAATTTGAAAAAAGCTTTTAACTTGCAATAACACATATTTGATAAAAACCTTAAGCAAATACTTCAGAGATGTAGGATTTTTATAAATTAAAGAAGCAACTTTAAAAGAACTCCTCCCAAAGGCCTTCTAAAGTACGTCCTATAAAAGTCCTTTTTAGGGAGCTTTTATAGGAGCCCTTCTATTGGTAGCGAAAGAAGGAGCCCTTCAATTTGCGCCACTCCATACAAAAAAGAAAGGAGAAAGGAATGTAGAGTGAAGAGCTCTTTGAGTCTGAGGAAGGCCTTTTAACTCCTGAAAATATCTACTGGGCTATTTTACAGTCGGCAACTGAGTTTTGAGGAGCTCCTTAATCCTTCTATGATGACCTACGTCTACGTATGCTTTTTAAATTTTCGCTCTCAATCGCGAAATGAAAATGTAAATCAGTGGTATAACCATGTTCAATGAAAAATATTTCTAAAAAAAATTTAAAGCCCCCATATCTTTGAAATAATTTAAAAAAAATGTTATTTCCATTAAATCAAGGCAAGCAAACCATGATACGAACGTATGATAGACGTATGGTTATCTTCTCAGCAACTTTTAGTAGGGTTATCAAAGTAGGCATGCAAACTGCAACAAGACTGCAAAACCAGTCTCAAAAAAGAAGAAAATTCTCAAAAATCAACGCGAGGTTTAGCCGGTTGAAACTTGCACTTCATTAGACCTAAATCGTATGGGCTGTAAAGCTACATGCCCAAAAATGTTCTTAAGATTCAGATGGAAAAGTTTAAATTTTTATGAAAATTTGTCGAATTTTCCTAAATTTTGTATAAAGTTTGAAACTGATTTATATGATTTTGATTAAAGCTTGGACGCTATTTTTATAGAAATATACCAAAAAAATTTAGCCCAAAAGACAGTTCGCATATTAAAAAAAAAATCAACACGTGGTCACTTGTTTGAGTCATCGTATATGCAATTTTCGAGAGTTATTGAGTTCATTTCCCAAACGTTGCTTTGCGATGCAGCACTGCGATGATAGTGCCACTGCGGTACTTTGCATAAGTCCAGCATTATAAAATTTTTGATATGGATGAAACAGTATAATTTATTTTAGATCTTTCCAGAATTTTTCGGTCTCGTTCGGACCTTTTGGGCTTTTTTTCGGAACTTATCGTATCTATTCGAGATTTTTCATCTTTCCTTTTCGAGATTTTAAAAGGTTTTTTCTGCTTTATTTAGTTGAACTTTTGTGATTTTGTATGGATTTTCTGAATTCTTCGAGTTTCGGTATTTTAATATACAGGCTCATTGCGAGAGTCGTGTCGAATGCAAGTCGTTTTTCGCGAGTCGAATCATATCAAAAATTTCACGTCATTCCCTCACTCGACTAGTGTATTGAATCGGACAAACTTGGCAGCATTGCGTAGTCTTCGACGATTTTCGTCGTTTACTTATTTCAGCAAGACAGTCGGCATGCGGAGAAACACCCCACGACTCGAAACATCTCTTCGCATGCCCGGAAAACTCCACACAACTAACGCCTTTGTCCCTGTGGACAAACCCTACATAGGCTGCACGCTTCTTGGGACTTCCGTTAGTTGCGCTTGAGGACAACTGAACTGGGCGGGGAAAATTAAACTCATGATAAGACTGATTGTGTTTTCAGGATGTATGAAGTAACGCACGAGTTATCAAAATTTATGCTGTATTCTTTCAATACTATGAATTTGTTGTTGTGTGTGGGATGACCATATCACCGACTCGTATTCTAGGATTTTGCCGGGCTCTTTTAATATGTGAGCACTTCGGTTTATGGCTTTGAATAAGTACAGATATATGTGAATGTGTTATTTGTGATCTCTGCTTTCATTATATTATGAAAGCAGAATTTTTCTTTACATTTGTAATTACAACAATAATATATTGGTTTCTTCCTATTTGTTTACTCATAGTACCACATGGGATGAACATATTATCGAATTGAACCTCGTGCAACCTGTGAGCTTGGGCCATATTGATTTAAAATTTTCGTTGTATCAGCAGTGTCATAATCCTGCTGCAATTCAAGTAACATTATTGAAACAGAACACCAGCGGGTTCGGCTATCGTATGAAAGGTCCCCATCTCAATTACAAACAAACAACAATGGATGAGAACATAGATTTAACTTTTAATAACTATGATGGTAATACGTCTCTTTATACTGATACTGATATATAATACATTTTTATTTACATGTATGTCTTCTTTATTAGGTACAAACGAAAACCCTGTATTGAACGACGAGTATTTACAGACTCACAATGCTGAAATTCTCGCTGGTCCCATTGAACTGTCCTCATGCATCGATCTTTGCGACCAAGGTGGTACAGTCACATTGACTTCACCTAAACTATTTAAGACTCGTACTCGCAATTTCTTGCTGCACATTAAAACTATGTCTGATCCTGCTAAAGAGGGCCAAAGTAAGACTCGAGGTAAGTGTGCCAATTGTGTCTAATATTTTACGCCATTTTGAATTATTGCTTCAATCATGAGGATATATCACAACTTCAGCGTTTCCTTCTTAGGCATCTAACAGTTTTATAAATGTGATGTTTATCTTTACTAATTCTTGCTTTTGTCATATATTCATCCATCCATTCAACCAACAATGCTATATTATCACTATTATATGCTGTCACCATACACTCGTAAATCAATGACAGTTCCTGTGCGAAAGGGTGGAATAATGCGTTTGCCTTTATCATCATCATTTGGCGGCAGTACAACAAATAATTTTATAACAAATAATACCTCAAGTTCCAATGCTTCCGCCTCCACAAATTCGTTTCTGCCAAGCTCATCAAAATCACGTTCTGATTTTTACATTGGTATGCCATTATTAGTTTATTACTCTCTAACGTTGATTTCAAATATGAATATTTGTATTTACTTTCGAATAATCACTTAACCATTCTGCAGTGTTTGGAATTTACCCCTTCCTAAAATGTTTTTGGGTCATTTTGACCCAATATTAAAAATTAGCCAATTTTAAGAAAAAAAAAACGATATTTCAATTTGAATTCAGTTAATATCTTACTTATCATATGCAAATAATTTATCGGAAAGTGCTGTATGCTTACCAGTTCAAAGTGTCCAAATAATAATTTGGGCCAAAATGCAGTGTTTGGAATTTACTTCCTATAATGTTTTTGGGTCATTTTGACCCAATGATAGAAACTAGTCAATTTTAAGAAAGAAAAACAATATTTAGATATAATTTCAGTTAATATCTTATTTATCACATACAGACACTTTATCTTCAAGAGCTGTATGCTTACCGGTTGAAAGTTGCCCTTAAATACTAAATAATTTGGGTCAATTTGGAGAAACTATGTCGCTTCTAGAAAACAAAAAAAAATAAAAAACTTGTATTTTTTGTAAAACCATAGCTGATTATACTTTTAACGAATAGACAACGCCGTAGCTTATTTAAAATTACCTAACTGTAATTAAAGATTTTTTTTTTCATGATAATTGGGTCATTTTGATGAAATCATTGCAGAAGGGTTAATATTATGGTGATGATTATTATGGTGGACGAAAATTGGAAAAGGAACAATGGTAAAATCCGGTAGAGAACCAACCCTTTTGAGACTTCGGGCTGAAATCTTGAAATCTCCTGAATAGTTGGTTGTAAAGGTAGTTGAAAAAACATCCTTGGTTTACAGGTGAACATCGAGGCATTCCCACGACAGCCGGTTCTACGTTCCGGAATGACTCGGGTTTTACCCGACCAAAAGCTGTGGTTTGGCGACTTAACCCCGTTTCAATCGGCGGACCCCATCAATCGTTGTTGGCAGCCGCATTGCTTCGCATCCTTCTTTTCCCGACGGGCACCACTGCCCGCCTCCACGGCTACCAGCTCGAGCAACGCGCAACGCGCAGGTGAAAACCAGCACCCAAAGAGCCTGCACGGCTCCAAGAAGATCCCGCGTATATATACCCCCTGTCGCCTGCTGCCAGGCAGGATATCAACCTGAAATATGTGCGCTACTTAGAGGTAAAGCCAAAGGTGGTAAATGACTTCAGTGCGCACCACGATCTTTGACATAATGCATATAATAGCATATTAATGGTACTAAGGCAGGCGAATGAAGCTACAATCCCAAGAGATTTAGGAAACTCATAACATTTCAAAAGACTAACCTGAGATTTATAACAGAGATGCTAACGGCGCACTGCAGACTGCGAGCCCATATGCATACCCTAGGGATATGTGCAGGCGACTTGTGTCGCTACTGCGATGTGACACCAGAATTCTCAAGGCATCTCTTTGAATGCGATGCCGTTGCGAGAAAAATGCTAAACTAGCTGGGTAGGATGTGGCCAGAGGCTACGCATATACACTCTCTACCTCCCCGAAACTGCTTGGATTCATCGGAGCACTGGGGCTGAATGATGTGTTATGATAAGTTCTGAGCGCACAATGTCGCTGTGCACATCATCTAACAAATCTAATATTCCCACAACCACAGACATAAATGCCAGTTCCGCAAGGTAGTCACTGCCGCTCGCTTTATCCTGGACTTGAATTGATGACTTCTGCTCAAAAGTAAAGGGTTATCTCTCAGAGTTTTCTCGCTTCTTCACTGCAAGGAGTCTAACACTCTTCCCAACGAAGGAGGTCAGGCTTCAGGAATAACCCGAAATCCTTTGAGAGCCTGCTTTCCTTCTCCGCGCTCACAACCACAGTTGTCAACAAAATACAGAGCCGCAACAAGGTCTTCACGTCTCTCGCCGGCAGCACCTGGGGCAAATACAAAGAAACGTTGCTGGCTACACACAATGCAATTGGCCGGTCGGTTCTGAACTATGATGCGCCTGTTTGGACGAAGTTATAGACTTGTCAGAATGCCGCACTCCGGACAGCGACAGGATGCCTTCTGATGTCGACTGAGCACCACCTGTACAGCGAGGGCCAAATGCTTCCCGTAAGAGAGCTTAACAGAAGGCCCTGTAGTAAATCGTAATTATTAAATGAATAATGAAGATTTACAAAGATATGTTTATTCAATTGCAAAAGGAATAGAAATACTAATTTTTCAATCAAGGCACATAAATACAGGTAGAAGCCAGAATGACGTTGCTCTCATGAGAACCAAACCTTTAAACTTCAACTTGCTTTTCTTTTATTTCCTTTATTTCGTTACGCTTTCAATGACATATCGTTGTTTTTTTTGAATGTCCGTAATAACAAATTTTAATTAATATTTGAATTTTTGTAGTGTTGTGCGGTTTATACTTAGTGTATGTGTTAAAAATGCCACACCGGAAGCGTTGCTTTTTGTGTGGTGTTAAATTTAAAGCAGGTACAACTAGTTTTTTTAACGTGCCTCAATGTCCTTCGCGTAAGGAGTGTTGCGAAAGAAGCTATGGGGCAGAGCTGCAGCGAAATGCCTTGTTGTGCGTTAAACATTTTAAAGGAGCAGATTTCACAAATACACCGGGAGGTACAGAAAAGGCACGTTTGATGCCAAGTGCTGTTCCTATCATGATACAAATATAGTAAGGTAGAACCGCTGAGAGTTACTTTTAAAATTTTTGACGTTTCCAAACATTTTAATTCTTAAATTTACTCACAAACCCACACACACATTTTCATTTTCAATCTCAAGCAACAACAATTTCGAACAATTTCAATTTTTTATTTTAAATTTTATATGACTTTAAAATGCTGGCAAACTTCAAAAAAAAATCATGGCCGCCAAAATGAGAGAACGGTTCTACCAAGACGAATTTATATAAGGTGGTGTTACTAGCTCAGCTGATTTTGTGTATGTGTTTCGCCGCACGGCTTCTGATATCAAATTGAAAAATTTTGTTTGAATTTCTACACACACTCTTACAAATTTTGACAGTTTATGCCGCCAAAGCAAAAACAAAATACATGTAAATTTTTGTTTTTGTACTCCTGCTATCACCTTATATTAATTCGCCTTGGGTTCTACCTTGCTATGTTTTTATCATGGTTCCTATGACCCTTATGCCGAAAAGTCCCTCCAATAACACTGCAACTCACAAATTAAAAACAGAAAACAACATACAAGTTAACAAATTTTATCTAAAGAAAATAAATAAATGAAAATAAACTTCAAATTTACTTAAAAACGCCAACCAGTGAAATGTAATTTTTTATTTTTCCTTACACACGCTCATTTTCATTTTTACTCTCCCGAAAACTTTGACTTTTGTAGGTTTGACGTCAAATTGGCTTCTACCGGTTTTTATTGTACCATGTTTTTCAATCAATAAAATAATTTGACAAAAAGTGTAAAGCTTTTAAGGAATGAAATTCAACGCAAAGTCAATAATCAAGTCTCGAACACTCTGTTTATCCATTTGTAACATTCCTCCCCCTTTAAAATCTGACGTTGTCGTCAAATTTTTTAGTCTGTCCTCTATTCCCTCGTACTGGATAACGGTGTTGATCTTGAATTGTTTTAGAGCCCTGAATGTCTTCTTTTAGAAAGTCGTCCATCCCTTCCTGATTTTCCTCAAAAATTGTTTCTCCAGCGGATTCATTGATTTCTTGATTTCCTGGTTCTGGGATAATATTGGGTCAACTTCATCCCTCTGTCTAGCTGCAGCTTTTAGTGGTAGATTGTCGTCGAAATCTGGCAATTCAAACAACTCTATCATTTAATTTTTAGAGTAACGGCGCTTAAGTTGGTTAGCGTGAGCTTTGACAATGCGATTACCCGAAGGTGTTATAACTTCCACAGTCTAATTGACAGCTCCACGGTGGGATGCCACAAACGTCAGCACCCCACCAGACCCTTGCTTATTCGTATACATTGATCAACCACTGGACTCACCGACGTACCACCGAGGTCACCACCTACTACCACTCCCCGCCTATGAATGCCGTGATCGGAGCCCAATCACCACCTGTAGCAGATACGAAGCTTCAATTGCCAAGAGACCAGCGTTACTCTGGCCCAGTTACGGTATGGACGTGACCCCAATGAGTGTCCGGAATGTGGAGACTCCCCGCACGACACCAACTACCTCTTCACATGCTAGCTCAGTCCCACTAAACTAACACCCCTATCTCTTGATCCGACTCCTTCGAAACTGCCCGTTTCTTGGGCCTACCGTTAGTTGAGCTTGACGACAAGGATTGATGGACAAACCGAAATAGGCGGGGCTTAGTAGTGCCGCTGCAACAACAACAACACCTACCTTTTAACGTGGCAGACTGTTGTTACTTTTCGAATTTTCAACAAATGAATTAGCCTTTATTAGTTTTCTTCACCGAATTAGCTCATTCATATACATGCACACACCCAAGGTGTATTAAACCATAGTGAAATAACATGTTACAATAATAACAGGTATTGTCTTCCCAGAGAGCGCATATTCCGATCTGCCTTATTTAAAAATATCAATGTTGCCCACACTGAAAGGTTTACTGCTAGGGAAAAGGGATATTTCCCTACCCTATATACCATATACAGTGACGAGCAAAACTGTAACATGGTTTAACACTTTTTGTTTCAGCCACCGCTATATTTCCTAGTTATAACGACTTTCATCCTTTTGTTGAATATTCTTGTTGGTACATCCCTACTCCCTCTCTCATAATGATTTGAAGTCAATACAACAACAATAAAAAAACCAGCAGACCAAAATGTAAATTAAGGCAGATGTTACAGTTTTGCACTCACTCTCAGTTTTGCATTTGACAGTTATCTTTTACTTAGTTGGAAGTCAGATGACTTTTTTCTATATTGTAATTTATTGAAGAAGTGATCACCAGTAAATAACATAGTTAATCAGGAACCATAAATGTAAATAATAGATTTACTGCGGAAAGGCGGAACCGCACGAAAAGTGGCAAAAATTTTGGAATTTGCTACTTAAAAATGTTAAGACTTAGAAAAAATATAGCCTAAAGTGCTCCCAAGGACAGAGGAAGTCTGTTAAAAAATATTACGGTAC
>NW_016157240.1:15431-64032 GCF_001687245.7 Rhagoletis zephyria
ATGCCAAATCACATCCAGGAACTGAAACAGGCAAAAGAGTACTGAACATTGTGTTAGTAGTTCTTTTTTTTCGTGAAAATTGTTAAAAAGCTCTTAAAAATATATGAGTACAAAACTGTAACATCTGCCTTAATTTACATTTTTGTCTGCTGTTTTTTTTATTGTTGTTGTATTGACTTCAAATCATTATGAGAGAGGGAGTAGGGATGTACCAACAAGAATATACAGCAAAAGTATGAAAGTCGTTAGAACTTGGAAATATAGTGGTGGCTGAAACAAAAAGTGTTAAACCATGTTACAGTTTTGCTCGTCACTGTATGTATAGAATTCGTTTCCTATATTCTTAACTTTATTCTATATAATAAAATACGAAGTTACAAATCAAAGATGTTGCACGAATGATATTAGAAAAATATATACCAGGAAATTTATGCAACAAGCAAAGGTATGTTTAATTAATTATTTCTTCAAAGTTCATAGAGTTGCCATCTTAGCAAGACGAATAATGTAGTAGTCCTTAATCCTACATATGTATACGTACCTTCTTGCAGAGAAGTTATTTAATTTACAAAAGGCGGAAAAAAACATTTGCTTGTTAATAAATTCAAAATTTTTATGGCTCACTTCATTTCAGTACTGATATTTTCCGTCCGGATGGATGAGGATCCAATCCTAAATTTGACAGAGGTATGCGACAAAACAAAGGGTTAATTCCAAAATTGAAAAAAGCGAATACCAGAAACTAAAGAAAAATAACAATCAATGTTGATTCTTTTACTTTTATTTGGCTTTGCCCAAGGCGAATGAATATAAGGTAATAGCAGGAGCACAAAAACAAAAATTTACATGTATTTTGTTTTTGCCTTGGCGGTATAAACTGTCAAAATCTGTAAGAGTGTGTGTAGAAATTCAAACAAAATTTTTCAATTTGATATCAGAAGCCGTACGGCGAAACACATACACATAATCAGCTGAGCTAGTAACACCACCTTATATAAATTCGCATTGGCTTTGCCTTTTGTTTTCGCTCAATTTAATTTTTAAAATTTTTCAAAACAAGAAAACACGTTTGAAATGTAGTGAGCCATACAAATTTTGAATTTATTTACAAGCAAATGTTTTTTTACCGGCTTTTGCAAACTAAATAAGTTCTCTGCAAGATGGTTGGTTTAAAAAAATACGTGTACATATCAGAGACTGGCTTGCGTTGAACGCCAACTATTGCATACTCAACTCATACCACTGCTGCTTTGTATGACTGAGCAGCGCGTTGACTTAGTAGTATCGATACCTAAAAGAAATTAAAGGATGACTGAACACCAGCGCATAGCGTGCTGTCTTGCAAATACAGCCACCATAAGTGAACGATACTTATAACAGCTCATACTGATATTGATCCGGCAAACCAATATTCCGAATGCTCGTTCACGAAACTAGCAAACGCGGCATTTGAACGGTTGCCGAAAGCATGAGAGCTTATTTGGACGGTTGGCGAAGCAAGACGCCACAGTTTATTTGTTGCAGATGTCGTTTGACTTGTTGCTGAGAGCCATTTCACTTGTTGCCGAAAGCACGACGAATGTAGTAAAGGGTAATTAATCGTCTAGTATGTATATATGTATTTATAGCGCGTCTACCAACTTTACTCACTGCTGGCGCCAAGAGCGTGTTGGCAGGCTGGTTGTGAGGAATGTGCATACGTACGTATGTATGTATGTATGTAAATATCAATTCTTCCCCAGCCAGCAAAATCATCGTAAACAAGCTCGTAATTGGATATTTTCTCGAAGAAAAACCGGATTAAAAATCGTTTATGATAGCCGTTTACGACTCTTTTTAGCACTTTTTCGCTTTAAATTGTGCATCGCCTACGAACAGTCGTAAACGGATCGAAAAAGCATTCGTATGCGAATATTTTTAGTCCGTTTTTCAATAGTAAACGAGTCTCGTAAACGATTAATTTACGTTAAAAAAGCGTTTGTCTACACTGCTTTATCTACTGTTTTTGAATGCTAAAAATAAAGGCAATTAATTAATTCAAATTATTGTAGTTCTTTTATTGAATGGAGTTATAATTAATAAATATTTATAGTGCCGGATCAAAGTATTGGCACAGAGAATTTTTCGCAATGTATGCAAAGTTTTTTACTTTACAGTTAGTATGAAGATCTACTTTCAAATCAGATTTTTGAGAAAAATTCTAAGTATGCAGTTTTAAATCCCATTGTATTTTAGTATAACATAGTGCAAGCTTGAAGTTGCCAGAAAACCGCGTTGATTTTTGGCAATTTTTTCACGCAGTTTCTTCCATGCAAATTATGTGCGACATTTTTTTTTTGTATGGAAGAAACTGCGTATAAGAAATTGTCAAAAAACAAAGAGGTTCTCTAGCTATTCAAGCGTGCACTTTATTATACTAAAATTAAATGGGCTATAAAACTGCATACTTAAAATTTTTCTAAAAAATCTGATTTGAAAGTAGAACTTCATACTAACTATATTTTTATAAAAAACAATTATAGAAGAAATCAGAATAAAAAACTTTGCATTCATGGCGAAAAATTCTCTGTGCCAATATTTTTTCCCGGCACTGTATATGTGAAGATATTTTCAGATAAATAAATATTAACAAACTATCTATTAACAAATTAACAATTAAATAAGAGGGGTTTAATATATATTATAAAGTTGCTGAATTTATTTTTTATCTTTTTTGCCGATAGGCTGCCAATTTTTTTTGCCGGTCGTGTGCATATTGGAAGTGCTTCTTTGAAACGGAAATAAAAACTTCTTCGTGGGAGTTAAATTTTTGACGAAAAGCACCTAAGAAAATAAAGTGAAAGATTAAACTCCATTGGAAACCGGAAAATTTAATTAAGTAGAAAGTGGTAATAAATAATATTATGATCCGTACTTCTTATTGCCGCAGTCGTTGCCAAACCAATAGCGCTGCTTTTGGTACCAGTTCCCTTCCACGAGAAAAGTTTTGCTACCTCATCTGTAATAATTTTTTTTTTAATGAATCATTTATTGACGCTAGTACGGATAAGGCTTCGGATTTCGCACGCCTTTTTAATTGAGAAGCCATATTATCAATAAAACATTAAGTTCAATAACTGCAAAGACCTAATAAACTAGCAAATTAAAAAAATAAATAACTATAAACTTACGAGATAGGGGAATTAAACGTTTAAATCCTTTAGTGTTACTCCGCGCAGCCTGTGAAAGAATTGCAAAACTCGTTAAATTAATTTGTATTTTTGAATTACATATGTAGTAGCTACTTACAAGAAGTTTAATTATAAAAGAAAGTGGTAGATCGTCCTTGGCGTTTGTACCAGTCTGCCAATAAATCACATACTTAATAATTTTCTTAAATTGAATATTTAACAAACTACTTATAAAATATTGTGATTAAAAAAAAATAGTCAACAAAACTAAAATTTTTTCTTGTGCTGACAAATTACTACAAGCCTCTTTCTATTATATTTTTTTTTTGTTTTATCGTTTACGAGCTTTTCTCTAACTATTTGGCGATACGAGAATCCCTCGTAAAACATAATGTTCGCAAAATGTACGTTTTCTTGCTGGCTGGGTCATTTCAAACAAGCAAATGTCTTGAATTGTTTTTGAAATAAAGTATCATGACTTCGGCAACAAATGAAATGGCTTTCAGCAACAAGTCGAACGTCTTCTGCAACAAATGAACTGCGCGTCTTGCCTTCGCCAACCGTCCCAATGAACTATCATGCTTTCGGCAACCGTCCAAATGAGCTTTCGGCAACCGTCCAAATGCAGCATCGTGCTTTCGGCAGTCGATCAAGTACGGCGGTTGCTGTTTTCGTGCACGTTCACTCGGAATACTGGTTTATCGAAGTCAATATCAGTATGAGCTGTTATAAGTATCGTTCACTTGTGGTGGCTGTATTTGCACGCACTGTACGCTATGCGCTGGTGTTCGTTCATCCCCCGTTTTTAATGTGAGCAGGCTTAAAGTCACAAAATCAGCATCGTTTGCCAGTCTCTGGTACATATATGGTATATGGGGTATAGAAATATTCCTTTTTCCTGACAGTAAACGTTTTAGTGTGAGCAACAATGATATTTTTAAAATAAGGCAGATCGGAATATGCGCTCTCTGGGAAGACAATACCTGTAATTATTGTACCATGCTGGCACAGAATTTGTCACAAATGTTTACATATTTTCTTTAATAAAAATATGATCATACCATGATACAAATATAGTAAGGTAGAACCGCTGAGAGTCACTTTTAAAATTCTTCGTGTTTCCAAACAATTTAATTTTTAAATTTACTCACAAACTCACACACACATTTTCATTTTCAATCTCAAGCAAAAACAATTTCGAACAATTTCAATTTTTTATTTTCACTTTTATATGATTTTAAAATGTTGACAAACTTCAAAAAAAAAAATCATGGCCGACAAATTGAGAGAACGGTTCTACCTTGCTATGTTTTTATCATGGATCATACTACATTACAAAATATAAAAATGTGATTCTTAAATTTGTGCATACAGATTTGCAACTTTTTAATCAGATTTTTCAGAATTTTTTCGAGTATACAGATTTTTAACCCATTAAAGTTTAGTACAAAAAAATGCAAGCTTGAAGTTATTAAAAAACGCGTTGATTTTTGAGCATTTTTTTGTCGAAGGTTTTTTCCATTATTCCAGTGTTGGCACTAATCTATTGATTTTTTAATCAAATAGTTAATTCGATTAAATTCAATCCGATTACAGTTAATCATGATTAATTTTTATTTGATTAAACAGTTAATCGTAATCGCGATTAAAAAAATTAATTTTTAATCATAAATCCTTAATTTGATAAAGTAGGTTTGGTGATTATTTAATTTATGCTGGAATTTTCCTGTGCACACAAAGCCAGTTAATCGGGTATGGCTAAATCGGGTTTCCTGATCAATTTAAGCAATTTGGTGTGCATTTTCATTAAGACCTATACCAACAGACGTTTTACAAGCTAGGTTCTAATATCCCTCTGCACATGTGCGCTGGGTTGTAAAAGTTCCCAGTTTATGTATTTCTAATAACAATAATTATAATTTTTTTTATATTTTGTGCTTTTTAGAAGCGTAAAACACAAAATAATTACTATAACTGGTGTTTGGTTTCAAATTCGGACAAACTACTCAACTTAAACAGATTTTCTTTTTAATTGGATTCACGATTAATGATAAAAATTAATTAATCCTAATCGCAGTCAGCTATTAACGATTAAAAAAATGTAATCATTAATCGTACAGTTGATCACGATTAATTAATTTTAATCGTCGATCGCGATTAACATTTTAATAGTTAATTTTTAATCGTTAATCAGATTAACATTTTGCCAACACTGAATTATTCCAACAAAGTATTTTAGAGTTTTTTTTATGGACGAAAATGAGTGAAAAAATTGCCAGTAATCAACGCTAAGTCCTAGCTACTTCGTTGTACTAAAATTGAATGGCCTACAAAACTGCATACTAAAAAATTCTAAACAATTTGATTAAATAGTTGCAAATTTATTGAACTTTTCTGGGTTTTGCACAAGTTTTAGAAACTATATTTTTATGTTTTCATTGTAGTATGAATCATATTTTTATAAAAAATGAGGGAAAAAAATTTAAATAAAAATGATTGCATTTATTGTGAAAAATTCTCCGTGCCAATACTTTTTTCCGGCAGCGTATATACATTTAACCCGTCCGTTAAAAAACCATGTTTTGGAAAAATATGTCTTTTGGTCTAAAAATAAGGTCTGCAAAATTTTAATATATATATGCAAAATCTAAGTAATAGCATGTTGCATTTAGAAAACCATATGCATTCAGAGAAAAACGTTGAATATGACGTAAAATATGTTTTGTCGTCATATGCTATTTTGTTTGTCCGGGAAAGATAAGTATAGCCTTATTCATAAAAAATAAAGTAACTTTAAAAACGGTTTATAAATTGAAAATTTTATGAAAAAATAAAGTAGGTTGTGTTGCTGTGACCTAATGCGTAGCTGGCTGCTTGGGATTGCGTTGCTGTGGTTTATTGTGTGCTGGTTGCTTTGATGGTGGTATTTGTGTGGATCAAATTCCTCAGGGATATTTGGTCCTCACACGCGCATGGAGGCCGTACAAGTGGTGGGTATGCGTCTGGCGGTTGCTTGTGCTTAGTTTTCCTAAGACCTTTACTTTTCACGCCGTTCGGTGAACTATTGCTGGGTTTAACCAGCGGTCCGGTACCCTCTGTGATGCGCGCTACGGTATGCGTCGCTAAGGCATGCTGTGTAGGTATTTTGGTTAGTCCGTTATGGTGGCCGCCACAGGAAATCGTCGTCCCAATGCTGCCTAGCGCGTCCAGACCAAGTACGACATCATCAACTGCGCCGGGCATGACATTCAGTACTGCGTCGCGGTATGACTTTCCGATGCGAATTTCAGCTCTTGCGGCTTCGAATATCCTGCTGATGGTGCCATTGGCCATTAATACCTCTATGTCCACGGTTATCTTCTCCCCGTTCCCAGAGCTTATCATGCGTTCCGCTAAGTTGGCTGACACGAAACTTTTCGAGGTGCCTGTGTCGATGACGACCTCCGCCAATTCCCCTCCAAGTTGTATTGGGGCGTAGATCCGGCCATGTTCTTGGCGCATGGTCGCTGGGTTTTCGGCGCTGGATTTTGCGAATTCACCGCATTTTGTCCTTGGTGAAGCTGTTCGGTCGTACCCTTGGCATTGGTGACAGTACTCTACTCTCCGCAAATCGGCTCGGCCGCACTCCCTGCAAAAGAGCTTTCGTGCGTTACGGCATCTCCCAGCGTAATGTCCTTCTTGACCACACATTCTGCATACGTTACTTGGTTAGACTGGGTCGTGGGTGCCTGATGGCGCTGTAGGTTCATCGCTGCCTTGTGCGGTAGAACTGGATGCCGTTGGGCCGAACGCTCCGATGGATGTTGATGAGGTGATCTGTCCGACCGTGTAGGCGGCGCTTCAGGGCTATCTGCTACAATGTTACTCGCGACTTCACGTCGGGGCGCTTCCGACGTTCGGCGTTGGTTTTCGATAATGCCCTCGTATTCTTCAGCGAGTGTGAGGAGTGCCGCCAGGGTATTAAAGTCTCGTCGTCGAATGTATAATAAATAATCGGGGTGACTGTTCCGAAAGATCCTTTCCAATTGTTGTTCCCTGCTGTATCTGGTGCGGCGTATCAAGGTCTGTATCGCGAGCACGTAGTCCTTGTACTTTTGCCGTGCGTACTGTCTTTGCTGCCGTATGTCATCCTCTATGTGCTCGAAGTACTGGCCGGTAGGAAGAAGCTTAGAAAATCTTGCTTGAAAGGGTCCCAACTCTCTCCAGTGCTCGTTGTTGTTGCGGTACCATTGGAGGGCCTTGTCGCGTAGTAGCGCGGGCATGATTCTTGGGAGTAGGTTTAGATCAAGCGTGTATACCTCGGTCAGCTCCTCTAAGCGTTCCACGAAGTGTAGCGGGTCTCGTCCACCGTCGTAAGTTACTGACCAGTTCCGTACCTGGTCCATGATGAGCGCGATAGACACCAGATGCTCCTTGCAGGCGTTATCCAGCCACAAAGTGTTCGCCGATTCCGTCATTTTACTGGCTGTTGTTTGGTGAAGAAATCTCATTTGGCGCGTGGACGATGTACCGAGTGTCCCTGCTCGGGCGCCAATTATAACGAAGCCTTTTTGTTGCCCCGATGCTTCTACAATGCTGGGGTATACCCGCCGTGTCCAGGATTCGTTACAATAAATTTGTAGTTTCGGGGCTCTGGTGAATCGTACTTTATTAGATTATTCTCTTACTTACTATCAGACATATAACAAAATAACATTTGGAAATATTCGGTGGCGTCACTTGCAGTGGCTGGACAACGGCTTCTTTAAAAAAGTTTTGATTTTGTCACCAGAAAAGGGTGTGAATCACAAGAGGGCGAGTTTCAGGGACCTGCCAATTCACTATTTGACTTTGAAGGAAAGAAAAGCAGCGGAAACTGAATATTTAAATCATTTAAATTTCCCATGGAATAACTTTTCTCAGAACCATTCGATCCGATTCTGAAGAATTTTGGATAATTGCTTACGGAGTGAAAACCGCAACAGGCAATAAAATGTTTGGAAATAAAAGTAAATTCATATTGTCATCCTTGCGGCACTAACATGCTTTGTTGAGCGCGTTTTTTCCGTAATGAATTCAAAAAAAAATCGACTGCTGAGTGGAAGATCGACCTATCTCGTCAGCCAGCTCAAATACGCTCTATTTCAAAAAACTTTTCAAGAACGCCCTATTTCAGAATTCGTTTCAAAAACGCCCTATCTCAGCTGCCGATTCAAAAACGCCCTATATCAGCACATTTTCAATACATTTTGAAGTAAGATAGGGCGTTCTTCAACCAAATTCTGAGGGTGTTTTTCAATAAAATTCTGAAATAGGGCGTTCTTGAAAAGTTTTTTGAGATAGGGCGTTTTTGAATTGGCTGCCGAGATAGGTCGATCTTCCACTCAGCTGTCAAAAAGATTCGAAATAGGATGCCATTGGAAAGCCTTAATTCAATAGTTTGAATACAGTGTTATATGAAGGCTAATAGTTTCTGCTGCAAAATGTTTCCAATATCAAACAGTATGTTATCAAGGTTGAATAGCTCAACATATGACACCCACAGAAATGTAAATCATTCAGACACTACAGGTGATTTTGAAGAAATTGTGAAAATAGCTGATCTCGCTTTGTTATAGGTTTTTACTTAATTTTTAGCGCCGAGCTCTTAAAAGCGGATTGTGCGATTAATCAATTAATATGAGTTATAATAAATTTAATAATTGCGCAGTCCTATTGCCAAATGTGTTGAAACAAATATTTTTAAAACTCATGCGTATTTTTAAAGAAAATTGTTTGTGCATCACTATTATATAATTGATTTGTGTTATTTATTATTACCCTGTGAAGGTATTATATTCGTTTTTGGTTTTAAAAACTATATTATAACGAGATCTCATTTTTAAAATAAAATACTTCTTAAATCAACTTCATGAATTTAAAAAAAAAATTAGCGATTTTTGGCGATTTTTTTTTCAGAAATTGCGCCCTTTTTTAAACAATCTGGACACCCTGGTCATGGCCACGAAGGCCGTCGGGTGTTGCTGGCTGCTTGGGATTGTGTTGCTGTGGTTTATTGTGTGGATGGTTGCTTTGATGGCGGGTATCTGTGTGGGTCAAATTCCTCAGAGATATTTGGTCCTCACAGTGCGTATTAATGTCGGTGGAAATGATGCTCTTTAAAATTGACTAAGTTTTTATTACATTTATATTGACCCCAAATGGGTCAATTGGGCGAGAAATCTTCGTTCGAATTGACGAGTTAAACATGTTAAATGGGCTTGAATCAGTTAAATGAACAAAACGTGTTCGTAAACATGTGAAATCGCATGCAGTTGCTGTTGGAAAACTGCACCAGTTAAATAATTTAACTCGTTTAAAAACATATATTTAATACTTCTTATTGGCAGTACCCTATCTGCGCAATGTGTTTGGATTCAGCAATCAAAAGGAGATAGTTTTGAGCCAAATGTACGTTTTGCGCATGCCATGTATTAGTATCTGTGAATTAGGGATGTTTCGAATGTAATTTTTCACATTTGCGAATATAGTGTTTTAATCTAGTAATCAAAGTTCAAATATTCCCCATATTATATTTAAAAAAAAAAGTAATTTCGCTGCCTCTTCTCCCATGATGCGATTTCTTAGAGGCTCGTATATAAGGCCGGCTGCACTGAACAATTGCTCACTTGGAACGCTGGCGGGTGGAGCGCTCAAATATTTGTGGGCCAGATCTATCAATTCGTTGTACATATTTAGGTTGTGGATTAGCATCACAACTGCTCTAACTTTTAGTATCAAGTCATGAGGTGCAACTTCCCTACTTATACTTGCTCCTGTGGATATTCGGAAACCATAGTAGATATCGACGCCATTTCTATTCCGGACAACATATTAACCATTTTTATATTAACTATCGTACAGTGCTTATTTTGTGGACGCAAAATTGATCGATCCTTCAAGTGGTTTTGATTAATTACACCAGGCTGAGGTTCAAATACCCAATCGGCTAAATCTCGAAAAATAATCACTTGTGGCATTAATCTTAATTTTTGAGTCTGGGGAGAGTTCTCGCCAGTGATCGGACTTCTACCACATTGTGGTAGATCTGCCACTTTTTTGAGCATCTACCACATCTACCACACAAGGTCTGAAATCTACTACATATTCGCGTTTTTGAGTAGTTTTATTTTTACTCGATATAATTTTCTTAATTTTAACAGCATAAATTGTCCAACACTAAACACTAACAACACGCAGAATGGGAGGATAAAATAAACATTAAAATAGTAACTTTTCTCTATATTCAATTTTTCGACAGGAAACATGGTTTTATTGTGTTAAATTGCAAAATATGTGATTTATAAAAAGAATTAATAGTGAAAATGTTAAAAAACGGCGATTTTTGTGAAAGTATTAGAAAATTTCAGTGCATCTAAAGTTTCTAAAGCGTTGTTTACTTTTACTTGAGAATTGAGTAGCGGTTTCTGGAACGTGCCACATTTGTCCGCAACATCGTGATGTGATAAAAAGAAAAGCGGGCAGCACTCCGCAAGGTTACAGAAATCTTTCAAAATATGTTCGAAAAATATCTGGAAGGAACTGCTTTACACTGTCAAGGAAAAAAATGCCAAAGCTCAACGCAATTTTTAGCAAATTCAATCTTGCACTTTATTAAACTAAAATTAAATTGTTCTTAGAGTATAATTAAAAAGTTTGCCATTTAGGTTTGCCATTTTTCCAGATTCTACCACAGAAATTTTTTTCAAGTCCGATCACTGGTTCTCGCACTTCTTTATAGAGAGTTTAAAATACTTTACCGTTCCCTCAGTTCGCCCGCCAGGATTTTTTAAGTTTTCCAGCATTTTACCATACAAAATTGAAAATAAAGAAATGAAATTGTTCAAAATTGGTGAAAATGAGAATGCGTGTGTGAGATTCAGTTTTACATTTTAAAATTGCTCAATGTAAAATTTCAAAAATCGTACGGAGCAAATATGTACATCGAACGATTCTTAAATCTGAAATGTTTGTGCAAAGTTTCAGATCCAGATCCTTAATTTGAAAGTAAATTGTCCCTGTACGATTATATACAGATTTATAATACAAATATAACCATATTTGCCTCAGAAAAAATTATCGAAATAAACCATGTAAGATTTATATATGGCTATGGGAGCCAAAAGCAAAATTTTTGTTTTGCAGATCTTCCGCTGTATTACATTCCCATAGCAATTCTTTGCTCGATATGAAACAAAAACGGACGAAAACGAATAAATGGAACATAATAATGCTCAAATCAAAATAAAGCGCACAGCGCTGCAGCGATGTTGTTGTTGATACTGTGTATGAATGCATGTATGTGCAACAACGTTGTGTATGTACATATGTACAGAGCCAAAGGGAACATTTTCTTTGCAGATCTTCCGCTGTATCGCTGCCTACATGCACACGAACGTAGCAACCCTGGTAGACAGCTATTAGCTAAATCTCCCATGAATTTTCCAGGAGCGTTACCTTATGTATCCGGTAAAGTTTATATGAGTTTCTTAAGGCCCGTGTGCGGAAATTACCCTATAGTCTCCTATACGTGGCAGCTTTTGTCTTTTTTAACACACTAGTAAAATATGTCTCCTTATGTATAGCTTCTCTCTTCTTGTCGTAAATCTTGTTGAGTATCTGTACTCTTTTCACATTCACGTATGTCATACTCAGCCATATATAGCTTGTTCACTCTTTCAGTACTCCTACGAAGTGAATACATCAACAACTACCGGTAGTCTTACCGAACGATTACCGCAAAACCTACTGGTAGTCTTACCAAGCGATTACCGCGAAACCTACGGGTAGTCTTACCAAGCTATTTCCGCAAAGCCTACCGGTAGTGTTACCAAACGATTATCCTATTCAATTGAAATTTTTTTCTTATCTTTTCAAACTTTTCACATTTTTAATTATTTTGTATGTTTATGTCCCTTACATATTTATATCCAAACATATATGTATATATACATATAAATAATTTGCGCATAACAGGCTCCACCTCTCCAGAAGCGCCCTTCAGTGTATGTATGTGCGTTTTCTGTTTTAAAAAATAGGTACTTAGTTTCGAGCAGGATTTGAATGGTATTGCTCAACGTCATTTTACACATTAGTATTAGTTTCGCGGCGATACCGAATTCAGTGTTAATTTTAATAAATACATAAATAGCTTTTCATACTTGTAGTTTAATTAAGGAATAATTGCCTCTTTTGTGTCCAAAACTTGTTAAAAGATGTAAGGTATTTTGTTTTTGTTTGCCTTTTTCAATTGATGACAAGTCAAGGAACACCATACTTGGGTCCAAAATAAATGTATTATTAATATCACACGAAAATAGAAACAAAAAGTTTGTCCCCTTTGGGTCTAATTTGAAGTAGAATAATGATGCGACAAATTATGCACGATTTCTCTCATAAATTTACAGATGCACTCATAAATTGATTGCGCAATATTATTTAGCATGGTGATAAAAAATGTCGAGGTAATGGAAAGTTTTTTGCGTCAGATAAGTAGATAGAACTGAGATTTGCGAGAAAACTGCAAATCTGGTTGTTCCAGTCTGAAAAAAACGCTAATTTCGCAAAATCTCAAAACACAGTAGATTTGTACAAGCTTTTATTTAACTTGTTTTTAGGGGCAAATCTTGCAATAAATTTTTAACCAACTTCCAGAAGAGCTAGAGCAGATCTTCCTAAAGTCGGTTCCGCGGAAATAACCCAAGGGTTCCGTAGAAAAGTCACCGGGGTTCCGCGAAATTAATTTTGATATAAATAAGCACGGCGGTCGGTTTGAGTTGCACACGTAAAGAAAAGTTCTATAAACAGCTTGACGGGGACGCAATTATCTATTTTCAAGTATACATATTATGTACTCGTAGTTGGTATTTTTGCCGTACTGAGTGCCATACCTATTGAGCTTGCGCTTGCCAGCTTGTTTTTTTCTAACAGTTATGTGTTGTTGGCCGCTGTAGTCTAAGGAGTTATATACAACTTTCTACAAGGAACGCAATGAATTGCCAAATGAAATGTGATATGTCGTAACTGGGAACTTGGGAAGTCACCTGAAATCTTTGTCAGATTATTTTTCGGATGGTAGTACTAATATCGGTTTGGTACAAAATCCATTTACAAAGCAGAGTACTTCGACATTGAAACACACATTTGAATCTGTGTCTCTGAAAGAGTTTTGGGTAGAGTAAATATCATGAAGTCGCTAAATAGGCCATCTTAATTTAGCTTCCTTCTGTCACAACGTACTCTGTCAACAGGCTTTTCAGTTTACACTTACACAAAAAAAAATTCAGGTCGAAATTGGATGTTACTCCAGAAATGCGCATACAGCTTTCAGACATTAAATCGAACTACCATTTTATACAATAAATAATAACAGTGATACAATTCCATTCTTCACATTAAAATTTAAAGTATGTAAACTATTTCTAGTAACAGTTTTTATTCATTTTTAAATTTAACTGCCTTTGATTTTTAGTAATTTGATGTGGGGTTCCATAAAATGAAAGGTCTTTAGCAAGGGTTCCATCTTCTTGAAAGTTTAGGAACCCTTGAGCCAGAGACTTGAAATTTCAAACTTAGCTCAGAACCCGATGACAATGCAATATGAAACACGAATTAATCCCCTAGGTGACGCAGGCGTCGAGATGTTTCAACAGCCCGTATTTATAGTCCAATTTCGTTCCTATTTGAAATGTATATTACCTACATGAAAGGAAGTAAGTCCACACAAATCGTACTAGGCGAGGGGTCAATATATTTCGATAACCTGTATCTATGATTTTATGTACTTTATATTTATAATAACGTAACTTACATAAAAAGGAATAATTTAATAATAAATCCGGTAGGTAGTGCAGGAGTCGAGATATGTAGAAAGCTTGTTTTAAACAGACTTTTGGACTATTAACTTATTTATATTTTTGATTTAATCCGATTCTGTGAGTTTTTTACATAATAAAGGAGTATAAAGTTCACGATTTTCATTCATTTTGTATAAATATGACGTTTTTCCCTGAATGCATATGGTTTCTAAATTTTCAAATGCAACATGCTAAGTACAGTTATCATATTTGAACAAAATTTTGCAGTTTATTTTTAGGCCAAAAGGCATCTTATTCCGCCCGGAAAACTGTATATTTAAAAAAAGTTGAAATAACGAACGGTCTAATATACATATTTATGAAAATCAAGCATAAACGTTTTATTTATTTTCATCGCGTCTGCATAAACAATTATTTTTAATGTATATTTACTGTTCGAATTTCTTTCACAGGCTGTGATTGGTTACACGAGATTTCCATTAACGTGCGTGGTGTGAAACCCCAAAATCGCATTCCCAATGAACGACTTCAGCGCATTGCGATGCTCGAGAGCAATATATTACTCGATAACCTATTTAAGATCGCGAGCAGTGCAGATTCAGCAACGTTAGAAAAAAATCTTGCCTTGGATGTTCTTATATGGATTTGCTTTATAAGATTAAATCGTTTCCGTTCGCCCAAATCTGAACGCATTAAAACACAAATAAACAAAAGCACTGCTTCCACGAATACGGATTTGATGGCACAGCAGTTTGAATGTATTTGTGTGTCGGAAAAGTATCTTGAAAATATGCTGAGAAACTGCATTATACACAGCAATCGCACTATGGCACACAAATGTGTGAAACTTATCCTGATACTAACTGAGTAAGTAAAAAGTCTGTAGAAATTTCTTTAAGTATGCACATAAAATGAGATACCTACTTATTTAAAAAATTTAACAATTATATTAGTACATGTAATATATATATAAGTACATACTAGGGATGTTAATTTTTCGATTTTTGCGATCCCGGGATTTTCGGGACATCGTTCATACAATCCCGGCATCCCGAGATTAGTTCCCCGGGATTTAGATATTCATTATTTTCCAACAACTTAACATAAAAAATTGCATCAATTTAGTTTGATAAATAAATAATGATAATAAATAATAAATAAATGGTTTGCAACCTAATTTATTATTTAAGTTGAAAAATATTTCATTAGTAACAGTAATTAAATTTATACGCATTTAACAATACTTTAGCGTGTACATATCTGATATAGTAACTTAAGAAATGCCGAAAAAAGCTCGATGCAAAAAAAAAACTTAAGTCAACATATGTATTGTGTGGCGGAAAGAAGCTCATTATACTAGAGGCTGGAATAAAAGAAACGCCTTATTTCAACCAGTTTAGTCTATATTTCTTTTCTTTATTTAATATTTAATTTTTTTATAAGAGTCTATCTCATTTTACATATAATTAACTGCATTTAAATGCGCATTTCAAAATTTGTACAAATAATATAAAAATGCCAAACATTTGCCAAATTTTTAAACTTTTTACTCAGCATTTTTAGAAAAATTTTAGGAACGCAGTTTTATAGCCCATTAAATTAAAGTAGGATAAAAGGCAAGTTTCATGCAATTACAAAATACCGTTGATTTTGGGAATTTGTTAAACGATGCTGGGCATCGTCCATATAAACAAATTGTCGAACATACTTGGTACGGGAGAAAATGCGTGTCACCGGCAAAAAAAAATATATAAAAATCAACGTTACTTTTAGTCACTTGAAACTTGCACTTTATCCTCTTCTTATATAATGGACTATATTTATAAAATTGCGTACCTAGATTTTTTCTGGAGTGCAATGGGGTATAGTCGTTGTGCTGTGTATGCAGTTACAGTTGCACGGCTATACTCAATCCCGACTCTTGCGTCCTCGTTCGCGCACTCTGGGCAACGTAAGCAACACATGTGCGAGATGCGGTAACCAATCGGAGTGGAGCCTTGGGTCACGGCAGAAAGAGAGGGAGCTTCGGTGGTGCCCCTCCGACTTATTCGATTTAAGGGCTCACTGAAGTCTGCAACGTCTATGCACCAGTAGGTGCGGCTGCAAGCGGGTCTGTCTTGGAGCAAGCGGCTCGATATGTAAACGTGTATTTGGTTGCGAAACCACCCCCGTCCCAGCAATGGGTTGTGCGCTGGGTTTGGGACCCGCCACGTAAAAACCCCTTCCAGTGAAGAAGCGAAACAATGCCTCGGATGAGACGCCCCCTTATTATGACGACCACGGCAAATTTTAAAGGACTACGATTTGAGGGCATGCTCCTGGAATGTCCGGACCTTTAATGGGGAAGATGCCTCTGTCCAGCTGGTTGATGTCCTCGTAAGAACAAAAGCTGACATCACCGCCATCCAAGAAATGCGTTGGACGGGGCAAGACAAGCAATGCCTGGGGCCTTGCGACGTATACTACAGCTGCTATGTAAAGGAGCGGATTTGTGGTGAGAGAGAGAGACTCCGTCACCGAGTACTGGCGTTCACCCCGCTGGACGAGCGTCTAGCCATAATCCGCATCAAAGCGAGATTCTTCAACATCTCGCTCATCTGCGCCCATGCCCCGACGGTAGAGAAGGATGTGGTATCCAATGATCTCTTACATGAGCGCTTGGAGCGCACTTACGAGCGCTGCCCCGCCACGATATCAAAATCGTGCTTGGCGATTCAATGCTAGGGTGGGAAAGGAAGGGATCTTTGGAAACACCGTCGGAAAATTCAGCCTCCACGACGAAACGTCCGACAACGGACTGAGGCTGAGCGATTTCGCTGGGGCCCGAAACATGGTAGTATGCAGTGCTATGTTTAAGCATAAAAAGATTCATCAAGCTACGTGGCTGTATCCGGATCGAAAAACGAGAGACCAAATCGACCATGTTGTGATAGACGGAAGGCATGCTTCCAGTGTTTTGAACGTACGCACACTCCGAAGCCCAAACAACGACTCGGACCACTATCTTGTTGCAGCCCGCCTCTGCGCAGCAAAAAATGTGCGCCCGAGTATGCAAGGAAAGCTTATCGTCGAAAAGCTGCAATCACAACAGACAGCCTGCTCTCAGAGAGCACTCTTCAACGATCGGGCGCAACGCGCGCTATGTGGGACCGCTATAGGGATCTGAAGAGGGAAGCGAGACATATCTGCTGCCATAAGAAGAGATAGGCCGAAATACGTGAGTGCGAAGAGCTTGAAATGCTGGCCGAAGAATGCCCGAAAATTTTACCAGAGAGTTAGGCGACTTACGGAAGGTTTCAAGACCAGGGCGTAATCCTGTAAGAACAACAATGGCGACCTAGTTACCGATGTTAAAAACGTACTTAAATTATGGAGGGAATACTTTTCGACGCTACTGAATGGTAGCAGCACGGAAAGTTGTGGAGAAGAATAACCCGAGCCCCCAGTCTATGATGAAGGAGCCGATGTTCCTCCGCCTGACCATGACGAGGTACGAATAGCAATAACGCGGCTGAAAAACAACAAAGCTGCTGGAGCTGAAAGCCTGTCAGCTAACCTATTTAAGTACATGAATGCTTCAACTCTTATGCAGAATATGGTCAGATGAACGCATGCCCGGCGACTGGAATTTAAGTGTGCTCTGCCTAATCCACAAGAAAGGCGACCCGGCCATTTGCGCCAACTACCGCGGGATCAGCCTTCTAAGCATAGGCTACAAGGTCTTATCGAGCGTATTGTGTGAAAGACTAAAGCCCACCGTCAATGAACTGATTGGACGTTATCTTTTTCCTAGAAAATCCACCATAGACCACAATACTCCAAATCTTGGAAAAGACCCGCGAGAAAAGAATCTACACTCACCACTTATTTGTCGACTTTTAAGCCGCTTTCGACAGCACTAACAGGAGTTACCTATACGCCCCTATGTCTGAATTTGGCATCCCCGCCATACGGCTGTGTAAAATGACGTTGAGCAATACCACCAGCTCCGTCAGAATTGGGAAAGACCTCGCCACCAACCGCGGCTTCAGACAGGGCGACTCTCTTTCATGTGACTTCTTTAATCTGATGTTGGAGAAGATAATAAGAGCTGCAGAACTGAACCGCTCAGGAACAATTTACTACAAGAGCGTGCAATTGCTGGCTTATGCCGATGACATCGATATCATCGGTATCAAAAACCGCGAAGTCTGTTCTGCCTTTTCCAAGTTGGATAAAGAAGCAAAGCGAATGGGTCTGTTGGTATACGAGGACAAGACGAAGTATCTCCTGCCATCAAACAAACAGTCAGCACATTCGCGCCTTGGCATCCACGTCACTGTTGGCAGTTATAATTTCGAGAAAGTAGAGAATTTCGTTTACTTGGGAACCAACGTTAACACCGATAATAATGTCAGGATGGAAATCCAACGCAGGATCGCTCTTGCTAAGGAGTGCTACTTTGGACTGAGTAGGCGATTCAGGAGAAAAGTCCTCTCTCGATTCAGGAGTAAAGTCCTCTCTCGAGCTTCACAACGACATGGACATAGTGCAGCGAATTAAAATACAGCGGCTCCGCTGGCTTGGTCGTGTCGTTCGAATGGACACCGACACTCCAGCTCTGAAAGTATTCAACTCGGAACCCGCTGGTGGTAACAGAGGAAGAGGAAGGCCCCCACTGAGATGGAAAGACCAGGGGGGCTACTCTGTAATGCGATGCGAAAGAGAAATGCGATGCGATAGGCAAATACATCGTAAGTAATACGCTGTGGCGATTGCCTATCGCATCGCATTTCTCTTTCGCATCGCATTACAGAGTAGCCCCCCAGGTGGGGGAAGGACTTGGCTTCACTTGGCATATCCAAGAGAAAAGAAAAGAAACGACTGGCGTGCTTTGGAATTCGGCCAGAAACGCTTAGGCGGTTACAACGCCAAAAAAGAAGAAGAATTTTTCTAAAAATTCTGAGTACAAAGTATGAAACAGATTGAAACATAAAAATTTCAAAACCCACCAAGCAATCAATATACTCACGACACTGTAGACCAAATATAGTAAAACTGCGTTTTAAGTTTTAGAATTTTTTTGATTAGAACCTTATAATTTCAAAGATATGATAAATTCTAAAAATTATTTAAAAAGATCAGTGCAATGTAGAAGAAAAATGGGTACCAGATGATAGAGAAAATTCTGTAGGATTTAAGAAAATCAAAATTTGTTGGGTTATTTTTTTAAGATTCGAGGACGTTGTCGAGCTTACATTAGTCCTTAACATATAATTTTTTCAAAATAAATACTGCAATATTCCAAGGATATTCAAGGATAAAATTTTTAAGGGCATTTTCAATATCTTATGCAACAAAAAAATTAATCTGTTCTTTCTCTACAGAATTTTATTTTTAATTTGATACCGATACTGTTTTCTTAAGTACATTGCACCAAATTTTTTAAACCATTTTCTGAATTACTCATATTATTCAGTTTTCAAAGTCCTTTTTAAAAATTCTGACGTCAGAGATAAAAACAAAAAACGCCATTTTACTGCATATATTTGGCCCATGGCCTCGCGAGTATATTGATTTTTTTTGTGTATAAAATTCCCTGTCACACGGGTTATGTGTATGTATAATTAGCTAGACATTTATAAAAAAACCGCCCAGTTCTGTGCTTTCTCGATAATTTTTTTGTAAAGAAATTTCGCATTCGGTGTCAAAATTTTTAAAACAAAAAGCTCTACGATTTCCACATTAGTGGAACTGATTTCCACATGAGTGGAACTGATTTCATTGTCACATATGAAAAATATGAATTTAAAAGCAAAAAAGCTTTTGACTGCCGTAGCCGAGTAGGCAGAGATCATCGTATATACTTACAAGTATGGAATCCTATGTCCCTTTTTGTCTATTCTCTTTCTAACAGCGGACGTGCCTGCCAAACTGAAAAGCATGATGGGCGCAGTGTTTGACAGGCAGGTTCGACGATGCGAACGGCAATGGAAGGTAAGAAATAGAAGATGGATGACATGAGAATGAAAGAATTATGAAATAGCAAAACGAATTTAAAAAATCTGACAATGCGAATGACGTCAAAATGGAAGAAATGCAAAATAGCGAAATTTCGAAACGGAAGAAATAGATGACAGGCACGTGTTCA
Organism: Rhagoletis zephyria; assembly: GCF_001687245.7. Taxonomy (NCBI): domain Eukaryota; kingdom Metazoa; phylum Arthropoda; class Insecta; order Diptera; family Tephritidae; genus Rhagoletis; species Rhagoletis zephyria. Next base: position 35,567 of record NW_016157240.1, read on the forward strand.
AGGGTTTCGTGCAACAAAAAGAGTTTTTGTGTTGCGCCATTCAATATTAAAAAAATTTTAATGTGGTTAAATACGCGTTGAAAAAAATGCATATTTCGCCAACCAAAAAGTGCATAAATAAATATATAGCATCTTGCTATAAGATTTATTTATAAAAACCGGATATGCTTATGGCCTTATTCATAAAAAATAAAATAGATTTAAAGAGATCTCCCTAACATATAACATTTAACTTAACTTTTTGTGCGCCCGTCTCTTTTTCTGTTTATTATTCTCAAATTTTTTTTCCTTAATACTCATTTGACTGAGTTTCAATTACACCCAGTAAAAATCATGATAAAAACATTAGAAAGTAAAACCATTCTCTCCATTCGTCGCCCATGATTTTTTCTGACGATTGCAAACATTTTAAAATCATATAAAAAAATCCACTCTAAATTACTAATACCTACTTCCGCAAAAATTATTTTTTTTCGTATTTTCCTTGTTAAAAGTTATTTTAAATGATATATTTTTATCGACTTATTCATAAAAAATAAAAATTTTATAAAGCTTTTTAAATTGCCGTTTGCAAACATTTTTCAATTTATAAACCTTTTTAAAGCTACTTTACTTTTTATGAATAATGCTATTAGAATTTAGCACAATTAAAACACGTTGCCTATCGAAAAATTTAATATTAAGAAAATTGGCTGTTCTCACATTTCCTTTCAACATCCAATTCGACTTTGCTTACTTTTTTTTTTACAGATATGTCATCACCGCCAGGACGGCGCAATCTTGTATTCTACCTTTCTTGTCAAATATGCATTATATATAACTGTCATACTACTATTAATCGTAACCATATTCATTAAAATCGTTTCAATTCGTAATAAAAGTAGTATACATACTTCTAGTCTAAATATATTTTTTAAAATAAACTAGCTTTTCTACTTCTTAAGTAAATCAACAATCTCAAGATTTATAATAATAAAATTTTCTTCAAAAACTACATTCCAAAGCATCCCTGTTGATATCATAATTCAAATGCAAATTAGAATAGCAATTTTGATGCAAAATATTTTCCGCGGTATTCATCATACAAATTTATCTCTTTACTTGTCCGTACGTCGCTCTGTAAAGAAATATATTTTAATTTATATGTTTTCTTAAAAATAAATGCAAATTTACCTATTTTTTCCACCGGTAGGCACGAATATGGTATTCAAAACAGAAACAATGACAACGAATTTTACACACCTTGTTGTATTTTAGCGCAAAACGATAAGTTTCACAAATATTTTAAATTATTGTCTGGAACATACACATTTATCGTTATTATTGGAAATGCAAGACTTGGCATGCATTTTTAATTTCTTATTTAATCAATTCAAATGAATAAAAACACATTTTTCTAAAATATTTATCAATTTACATTTTAAAGTTTTTTTCTGAAACTTGAATGTAACTCTGTGCGGAGAATGAGAGAATTGAAAATCAGATGATCTCAGCTGTTTTTAACTGTGTAAACAAATAAAATGGCGCTTTACATACTTGAAGCCTATACAATGGTAGAGATGTCGACTATAATTCCGTGTGTCGCAGGTTCAAATGCCGGCACATATAGTATTTAATTGTTAGTCCTCTTTCAGACACGTCAAGTCTTGAAAGCAATTTTTTTCGCATTCTCTTTTGTGTTTTCTATTTGCTTCCACACGCGTCAACTCTAATTGAATTCAAGTCCTTGCTTCTTAAATGGGAAGCAACGAAAAGATCAAAAGAGACAATAAAACTTAAAACGAATTGACGGTACGGAGGTATCTGTACTCTTCCCCTCTCTTCCCACCCCCTTCGCCAATGAACGAGCAGACTTGAAAGCAAGACTTGACGTGTCTTAAAGGGGACTTAGAAACAAATTTATAAATATACAAAATTTATACATTTCACATGAAATTTCAATTTGTCAACTTATCAAAAAAAGAGCTTTTGATTTCTGTGCTAGAATACCAATTCTAGATAAATAATAAAAAATTGACAAATTATAAAGATTTTCAATTTATCAAGTGCACAGAACTATGTAAATCTATACATAGTATAAAGGAAAGTCGAAATTCTTTGTAGTCGGTAATCTCGAAAATTACTGAACGGATTTTGTCGAGATTTTCTCTAATATACTCTGTATCGACTGGAGAGGGATTTTTTTTACTTAGAAGTTTAATAGGGTTGCCACCTGTCTAAAAAACTATAAGACCCGCACCGTTCGTTGGATTACAAATGATGAGGTATCAAATGAAAGGGATTGGACTCTAGAAAAGCACTATTTTTTTAAATAGGGCTGCCACCTGTTAATAAAATTACCATATTCACACATAACAAGCGTAGACGTGGCGAAGCCTCGCGCATCCGTGGCAGGCTAGTCATAACTTATATTGAAGCGTACCTTTCCAATATTTTCTATTATTTAATTATTTAATTTTTTTTGTTTTGTTTGTGACGCCATGCGGGTTCACTAGTAACCTATTAAAGTCCTTGGTTGTATGTAAGTAACGATTTAAAATATTTCCAGAAAACGTACACGTTTGGTTTGAACAAAAGTTTTCGAGTGAGAAAAACTATGACAATATTCTAAAAAAACAAATACAGAGATTGCTTAGATCGTTTTTAAAAAACTCAACATTAATTGATTTAGGTAATTTGAACGATTTGAAAGGCGCTCGGCTTCGTATTTGGAGTGCAGCCGCAACCATATTCGGCAAGGGAAACCTGAGAGCGAGTCCCTCAAAGAAATTGAAAAATACTAGTACTATGAAAATATGAAACATAAAATGAATGAACGTTGAAAAAAGTCAAAATAAGAAGAAGCCCTGTTTTGTTGTCCACTATTCGCATAATTTAACAGACAAAAAAAAAACAAATTGCTTCAATTTTCTTTTGTTCTGCTTTATAAATCTTGGGAATAATTGTTCACATGGAATTCGCAATAATGCCGATTATCTTTAAAATACAACCGTGGACATTCTTATTAAATGCGGTGAATTTCTGTCCCATCAATGTTTACACAAAACGGTAGGCTTTCATCTGTCAACTTAATTATCGCTGTATTTACCGTTGACGGTGCGTTTGGATGAGGCTTAACCCAAAGGCATTGTCCATAAAATTTTTCTTCAAATTCCTATTCTTTCATCATAATTAAGTGATCTGATTAAAATATCAAAATATTCTATGGCAGAACTCAAAAGACATCTCAATTATGCTTAATTTTTTATACTAAGTCCAAAACCATCCTACAGTAGATAGATATTCGATTGAGGAATGCACTGCGACCAGGAGATCTTGCCCGTTACAGCACTTCGGTAAGTCCTAGCTCCCTTCGGAAATCCAGTAAGTTGTTTGGTGCTTGTTGGGTGCATGTGATTCGGCTGCGGGTTAAGTGACCCGAGGTCTTCCCGCCACTGCATCATATTCGAGGAGTATTTGATCAGAAGTTTCAGCTGACCCGTCACAGTAAGGGCATGATTTCATGAAAATGAAGGGCCTGAGTAAGGCTTGGCGATCGCTTACTATTAGGATGTTTTCGTTGTGGTATTTTCACTGAAGATTAATCTCTGCGTACAGACTTATGGTGTGAACCTCCGCTTGGAATATACTAGGAAGTCTACCCATAGGAACTGCGCTGGATCTTTGATCTTGGAAGTATTTCTTGCGGTCTGTGCAATTTCAGCTTGCCTTAATTCCTTGCTCCATTTGAATGTTCCTGTTGAAGCTAATAATGCTTCTGATATCATCCCGTGGGAATTAAGTCATGGGTATCTGAGCCTCTACCCCAAACTTCTCTGGTAAAGTTTATTAGGGGATCATTTGGCTGCCTGTTCTGTACTAATGTGCAGCTGCACGAGCTCGACAATAACCTCCATTGAGCCGTAGGGCAGGTGCACAGTGCATCACAGATACTAGGGTGCGCCTCAGGCCACCGCTTCATAGGGTATCATTGGTTTGACAACCATATTATACATCCATCTGAGGACTGCGGCTCCTAGATTATCCTGAAAGACGTTTGCATACCATTAGTTGTTTTGATGTCTTCATATCTACGTGTTTCTTCCATGAGATAGTTTTTTGGCGAGTGTGCTTTCCATCCGTGTAGCCTTTGCATCGGTTTCCATTGTCTGATAGCGTTTGCGGCAGTTCGTCTACTACTACATAGGCTCCAAAGGAGAGCGACTAACTTTCAGTGTTTCGATCGGATCTCATAATTAAAGGAGGCTAAATTTATTGGCCTAAAAGATTTAACTAAGGAAGAAGGGATAACCTTCCTATCTTGCGTGTAAAAATCACCTTTTCTCTCCTCAACATTGATTTGGTGTAGGCTAGGAATATCCTTTATTACATGTAGTAGGCGTGGGGTAACTGGATCCTCTCCCCGTTGTAGTAAAGCCAGATAAGCTCCATTCACGCCTGGAGACTTGTACTGATCAAATGAGCCCACCCAACACTGGCTCGCGAGAAGATGAGCTCCAATCGGACGAGGTTGGTCTAAATCTCCGAACAAGCATTTCCATACGCTGGTCAGATAAATCTGGAAAGTGTGTAGAGAGTAGGTAGGACGCGTGCTCTTTTTGTCCGTACCATCTGGGTTAGATAATGTTAGAGTGGCTGCACGGAGGCATACCTAGGCTGGAAAAGCCCGTTGTGATACCACTGGCGGAACCTATTCGTGTCTTTCCTTTCGATTCGTTATTCGACGCGCTGAATGCGAATCCGATATCTGTTAGCCCCCATCACGTCAGGTTCGAGGTGATTTCAAGATCAAGTAGGGAAAAATTTATTGAATAAACCTGAAGGGGAACATGCAAGATAAGTATGAAGAAAAAGATGAGGATGAAGATCGTATAACGAAAAGGGTATAAGTAGGGATAAAGATAGAAAAAAGATAAAATATAACCTTAAGCTTGTAGCCTGCCATTTTATTCACAATTTCTAGATATGTAACGATAGGAATTGAAATAAAAAAATTTAGTTATAGAAAATTATCAAGTTACCGAAATTTATCGAATCATCGAATTTTACAGTTATCAAAATTTATCGAGTTATCTACGTTTATTGAGTTATCGCAACGTGTAGAAATATTCAAATTTATCAGTGTTTATTGAGTTGCCGAAATTTATAGACACAGAAAATTTGTTGTCGAAATTTATGAATAGTTATCCAGCTATAAACATTTACGGGATTAGCTAAATTTGTCAAGTTAATGAAATTTATCAAGTTATTGATATTTATTGGATTATCAATATTTATGGAGCTAACGAAATTTATCGAGTTATCGTAATGCATCGAGTTCTTTGACCTTATCAATTTTCGATATTTGTTAATTTAGTTTTTAGAAATTTTCAAATTATATCGAGCTATTGAAATTTCAAGGTTATAAAAGTTTATCAAGTTATCACTACTTATAGAATTTTATCGTACTGCCAGAGAAATTGGTCGATAGCTTACGAAAAATATGTAGGTATCAAAATTAACCCAGTTATCGAAATATATAGAGGTTTCCAAAGTTTATCGAGTTATCCATTTATATCGAGATGTATACATTTTGGAGTTATCCAAGTTTATCAAGCCCTAGAAACGCACAGTTATCGAAATGAGTCGAGATATCGAATTTTGTCGAGCTAAGGGATTTTAGTGTTTTTAAAATTCTTTGAATTATCGATAAGTATCAAATTATCGAAATTTATCGACAAACTGGAATGTATCGGGTATATTCCAAGACCTGCCAAAGTCCTCCAAAGAACTTCAAAGATATAAGGAGATTTAATAGTTAAACGACGTGCTAAATTAGAAAACTACTCCAAGGGTCTTAAAAAACTGGAAGAACGGTCGAACTTCGACAGTAACTGGCACTCCTAATAATATTTACTTTTTAGCAATGTTTTTTTGAGCTTTCCCACCAGACAATTTTTGGTACCGGTAATAAGAAAACGTATCGCCCTCGGTAACTAATTTATTATCTTTCGCATAAATTTGATGTTTTTGGATAATACTGTTGACCCGAAATTCATAAGTTTGGGAATTTTTGATAACTTATTTATTCCAAAATTGACATGAAAGAAATGACGTTGCTGGTTTGCCACCATGGCAATAAATCGGTGAGTCGCCAAATGGTTACCATTGATGATTGTTGCCTTTTTCTCATGTTTTGCATGGTGGGTTGTAACTAAATTTGGTTGTTAGGAAAAATCTAAAAAAAAAACAACAAGGACAAACCGGTAGAAGTTATAACTCGGAGATCACCACATATCCTCATCATACTTCTTTTTGTAGACTTCAGCAGGAATCAAACCCGCATCATCGATGTGCTAACCACTGAGCTGTGCACACCCTGCAAACTCTTGTTGCTAATCCATTTCCTTATTTAATTATATGATTCGCCGCTATGTATTAGCAACAATTAATTTGAGTCCCTTACACTGGCAACAGGGGAAAGCACAAGAAAAGTTGAAAAACGAAACAAATAAAAAGGCTAAAAGACTGCAATGGACTGCTATGTTACAATAAAAAAACTTTGTCCGCAAAATTCAACAGGCAGTAAGACAAAAATAAACCGCCTAAACTCAACTCAGCAAGTCAGCACGAATAGATGTGCACTTCTAAGTGAATAAGCTTCAAGATTCGAATAGTAATCGAATTTTACCTCCAAAAAGGCGAGTTTTTGAAATCGAACTTTGTGGTGCTAAAATTCGAATAAAATCGAATTTTTCTAGAAAAAATAGAATTTCGTCTTAAAAAAAATGACATCACAAAATACATCGAGGTTTTATGATCTCATGTATTGAAATATTGCATCGATGGGTCGTATATAAATATCGAAATTTTCGATGTATTGAATGAATTAAAAATATAAAATAAAATGGAACAGTCGGAACTTCCATAAATGTTAAAATATTAATATGCAAATAAATTCATAAAAAAATAAATAAGATTTCAGATGATTTATAATCTAAAAACTGTATCTTATGTTTGGTTTTCATTATGTAAAAATTACTGACATCAAAACAACTTAAACATAAAACTGGCCAAATGTAGGTATCGCAGTGCATGTCAAAGACTGTCGTCAAATTTTGGTGTCAGATGATTGACATTCCGTTTTCATTACTGATGTCAAATGTGATGTGAAATTTTTGGCATAAGCCAAGAACACCAGCCGTTTAGCTATGGACAAACCAAAAATGTGGTTCGATGGAGCTCTTTGTTTTTTGTTCCTTGTTTACTCAAAATCTCGCTTTAAAATGCGAAATTACACGTTTTCATTATAACATACGTATAAATGTCTAATACTATGTCTCCATTGATAGATTTTTCTATTAAGATTTAATAAATCCAGTTGCTAAATAACAACCGTCTCCACTGCCGCAACGAGATATGTATGTGTTCAAACATTATTTTAAAAATGATGTAAATGAAACACTAAAGAAACAAATGTAAACAAACAAACAGCTGTTTACAATTCAGTCAACCATTCACAATAGTACATATTTTTATCGATCAAGTTACACAATAGCAAAATAAAAGATGATCGACTCGATCGACAAATTTCTATTATACTGCCAGTCGACACTCGCAATAGGGGCCTTTGCATTCATGCATTATTTCGGTTTTTGTTATAAGCATTATTTCGGTTTTTGTTATATGCATTATTTCGATTTTCTAACGAAAGTGTGTGGATAATTTCGTTTTTTTCTAATATGAATTATTTACTTCTACTTAGTAAGGCTTTTAATCCCTATGCGCGGCCGAAGGCCGCCTACGCAGAGAGAAGTTCTGCCCAAAAATACTTCCGTCCCGCCTTTTCCGGCAACACAGAAAAGAGAGTTCTACTTAGTAAGGCTTATAATCCCTAAGAGCGGCCGAAGGTCGCCTACGCAGGAAGAAGTTCTGCGCAAAAATACTTCCGGCTCCCTTTTCCGGCAACACAGAAAGGAGAATTCTACTTAGTAAGGCTTTTAATCCCTAAGCGTGGCCGAAGGCCGCCTACGTAGAGAGAAGTTCTGCCCAAAAATACTTCCGTCCCGCCTTTTCCGGCATCACAGAAAGGAGAGTTCTACTTAGTAAGGGTTATAATCCCTAAGCGCGGCAGAAGGTCCCCTACGCAGAAAGAAGTTCTGCGCAAAAATACTTCCGGCCCCTTTTCCGGCAACACAGAAAGGAGAATTCTACTTAGTAAGGGTTATAATCGCTAAGCGCGGCCGAAGGCCGCCTACGCAGAGATAAGTTCTGCCCAAAAATACTTCCGGTCCCCTTTTCCTACAACACAGAAAGGAGAATTCTACTTAGTAAGGAATATAATCCCTAATCGCGGCCGAAGGCCGCCTACACAGAGAGAAGTTCTGCCCAAAAATACTTCCGTCCCACCTTTTCCGGTAACACAGAAAGAAGAGTTCTACTTAGTAAGGGTTATAATCAGAGACCATAACGATTATAAGAAATAAAATTAAATATTGCTCTATAATTATTACTGAACAATGGAAAAGTTGTTTTCGTCTCGCGGGACGATTATTTCAAGACGAATATTATTTACGTCTTCTCATAAAAATTATATGGGCTTTTTTATTTTTTTCGTCTCTCGGGACGTTTATTTCAAGACGAATATTATTTACGTCTCTTATAATAATTATATGGGCTTTTTATTTTTTTTCGTCTCTCTGGACGTTTATTTCAAGACGAGTATTATTTACGTCTCTTATAATAATTATATGGGCTTTTTATTTTTTTCGTCTCTCTGGACGTTTATTTCAAGACGAATATTATTTACGTCTCTTATAATAGGTGCAATCCCGTATTCCTCGGACTCGGACTAGTAAAACTGTCAAAAAATAAAAATTCGCTCAGAGCGAGAGAGTAACATTGAAAAGTACGGGATCGCTTTCTAGTAAAAAATTGTAACTTCTGTCAACTTAAACATAACCTCCAAATTTTGGTTGTAAATTTTTGCTTGGTTTGTATGTAAACACACTCAGCTCACACATGTAAATAACCAAAAATACCCTCAAATTCATTAGAATCCACTTAAACAAGTAATCAAATACTTTTCAACATGAGTTAGCAGAGTTCACTTTTCTTTTGTTTACAATTTGGTTGCCAAACACACTACAGCTGATCGTTTGACACATTTACCAGAATTTACCAGCAAAAAATTCTCGGACTAAAACTGGTAACTTCTGACATAGAGAGAACCGTATTTACTCTCTTTTTTGTCCTCTCAATAGTCAGCGAACCGAGTACGGGATCGATTTCCAGTAAAATCTGACTGATTCTGACTATTTCTGACTAGTCCGGACTCGTACGGGATCGCAACTAATAATTATATGGGCTTTTTATTTTTTTTTTCATCTCTCGGGTCGTTTATATCAAGACGAATATTATTTACGTCTTCTCATAATAATCATATGGGACTTTTATTCAATTAAAACTTCTTTATCGAGTTAGGAGATTTAGGACCGTTAACTTATATATATTCAAGTAATTCTATGGAAATGAAATAAATAAATAAACTATAGCTTAACACAGAAACATTAACGGCCCTTAAAGCGTTAAATATATTTATTTATTTATATATATATATATATTAAAGGGCTTTCCTTTTAGGTGGTTTTGGTTCTTTGAAAAGGGTTGCCAGATGTTAGAAAATCAAATGCAAATAATAGAGTTCGGAGATGTTTATGTAAAATATTTAACCCACCGTCACCANGAAGAGATTGGTATGTAGAAGTGCAATACGGTTTTATTTTTCAAAAAATGTTTGCCACATAATAGAAATTAAAAACAAAATATTAAAATTATTTAAAAAGTTATATGGGTTATAACATATAAGTATCAATCCAAATGGTTATGATTATTTTATTTTTTAACTATATATAAGAGGGTTACCACCTGTTTAAAAAGTGAAACTCAAATAATTGATGTGAAACTTCTTAATCGAGTTTGGAAATATGTACTTTCGTTAAAAATATAACGCCACTGGAGACGGAGAAAGGCAAAGTTTAAATCTTCGAACTTAAGATTTCATTGAAATGTAGAAATGTAAAAGCACTAACTTAAAAAGAGGCAAACGAGCTTTGAAAAAAGGCAAAAATGGCATATATATTTTTTTAAATTTTAATCCAATTAAAGATATTCAAAAATACATACAGTGGGCAAAAAATTATAGCCGAACCACTTTTTGCCAAGTTTTAACGTAGTATTTTCGTTGTTATTTAATTTTGGTTATTTTTTTATAAAAACATAGTTTATTCTTTAACAAGACCCGTGTAAATCCAAGTTTCCAATTTTGTGCAATATTTAAAAAAAAATTTTATCTTCGTACAAATTTCGAGCCATTTGAAACTTATACTTTATTCTACTAGAACTCAATGGGCAACAAAACTGCATACTCAGAACCTAATTAAAAAACTCGAAATTTTTACGAAAATTTGTTGAATCTTTTTTTAAATTGCATAAATTTTTAAGGCAGTGGCACTCGATTGTTACATTTGTACATATTGGTATATTTTTATATTGGGCTATTGGTACAAAATAAAAAAATGGGAAATTTTTTTTTGTAGTCGAAAGATTGGTACAATACAGCGATGTTCTATTGAAAAATTTCAACAAACTAATTTTCGTGATTGGGATAAAGAAAAATATTTGGGTATTCCCACAATTGGGATACGATTTGCACCAAATTTTGGCAAATATCCAATCGTCTGACACTGCCTTTAAAATTGTATTTATACGGATGTTGCTAAAGAATCGACTATAAAGAGCTAACCAAAATTAAATAACAACCAAAATAATATTTTAAAACTTGTGAAAATTTGTTGCGGCTATAATTTTTTCGACTACTGCACAATGTACAAAAAAAAGTGCGGTTTTTCCGGCGGGATTACCAAACCTTGTATATTTTAAGACGTCTACCAAAATATTTCTGAAAAATAATACGATTTACGTGAGCTGAACCGGTTTGAAAATACCTCTAAAAAGGGAGTTTTTTATGAATAAAAATAGTTTCTTAAAGGATTTTTTTGGAAAAAATTCTCCCAGACGACAAAACAGTTTAAGCTTAAAAAATCTATATAAAAATATTAAATAATTGTATCAACGGAATCATAATAATAAGAATTTGATGCTGATTTTTACCTTTTTTCAAAGGTTTGGGTAAGAAAAACTTGAATAACTGCTCCAACACTTTACCGATATAGACTTATGAGGTATCAGTGGAAAGGTATTTTCTCACCTTTTTTATTTCTTTGCAAAACAAACTTATTCACGTCCCAAAATTTTCTTTATCAAATACCACCTCATCTTAATTCAATATGGAATGACACGCGTTTATCTTACCTTCCCCTTTCATACTTTGAATGAGCTGATTCGCAAAGAAATTCAAAGGGTGAGAAAATACCTTACCAATGATACCTCATAAGTTTAAATTGGTAAGGTTTTGACTGAGTTATTCAAGTTTTTCTTAAAACAGGCTTTGAAAAAAGTTCAAAAACAGCATCGAAAATCTCATTATTATGATTCCGTAGAAATTTTTTTTTAAATATTTTTATGCAAATTTTTTAAACTTAAACTGTTTAGTCATCTGAGAGAATTTTTTTCAAAAAATATTTAAAAAAAACTGTTTTTTTTAATAAAAAAACTCAATTTTTGGAGGTATTTTCAAATCGGTCCAGCTCACGCAAATCTTATTATTTTTCAGAAACATTTTGGTAGAAGTCTTAAAATATAATAGATTTCATAATTCCAGTGGAAGAACAGTACCGATTTTTTATTGTATGGGGAATGATGCAGTCTACTGTATATAAGTTGACTATGATTACTGGGCCGAGCTATCATAGTAGCCAGAGCTGGGTCGTAATGATTCCTTTAGGAATTTAATTACTCCCAATTACAGATTACAAGGAATTGTAATTAGGAATCAATTCCTACAGTCCACAGCAAAGGAATCGATTACTTTTGCAATTCCTTGAAGTAATTTAAAATGTAATTGTTTTTTTCTTTAATTCCATTACAAGGAATTTCATATTGTAATTGGAATAAATTACGTGCTAGTAATGTAATTTTTTTTTCCAATTCCTTTGAAAGGAATTGAAAATGTAATTGATTTTTTTTCAATTCCATTACCTGGAATTGCAAGAGTACTTTAGTTTTTTCAATTACTCAAAGGAATTGTAAAAGTAATCTAGAAACTGAAAGTTCATACACGAATGTACAATGTGGAATTTTTGTTGTGGTCAAAGATTAAAATCGAAAGCACACATTGGACATCTTCTATGTATATCTATATATATAAAAATGTTGTGTTCGTATGTCACGGTCATCAAAACCCGAGAGCGGCTGAACCGATTTGAATATTTTTTTTTATTGTTCGGTATAACACCAGAACCAATGATATCGCAAAAATTTGGAGGGTTGCCACCTATTTTAAAATTTTTAAACCCAATTATATTGATAAAATTAATGAATTATTACAATATGGATATCGAGTTAAAGAGGTTTAAGAAAGATAACTGGTGGAAGTATTTTTGACGAGGGTTGCCATCTATTTGAAAACTTAAACTTAGTCAAATTGTTAAAAAAAAGTGAAATATTGCCAAGTGGGTGTCAAACTAAAGAGTTTTAAGAAGGCTTACTGCCGAAAATATGTTTGACGAGGGTTGCCATGTGTTTGAAAATTTAATTAAATTACATTGATAAAATAAATAAAATAGTACAATATGGGTATCAAATTAAAGAGGTTTAAGAAAGACAACTGTTGGAAATATTTTTGAGGGGGCTGCCACCTGTTTGGAAATTGTAACTCAGTTAAATTGAGTGTCAAACTAAAGAGTTTTAAAAGGCTTACAGTCTACCATGAACACTTCCACAAATATGCAATATGAAAAGTTCGGTTTATATGGGAGGTGCCACGCCCCATTCTCCAACCATGCAAATTTTTCTCCATTAGTATAAAATTGGTCTTATATATGTATGTATATATCACCATACCCAGTTCTAGTCCTGTACCACAAATATATGCAGTTTGAAAAATTCTGTTTGTATGGGAGGTGCCACGCCCCCTTTCTATATCGAAACTTTTTTTTCCCCTCTAACCATCCTTGGAAAGTCTGCAGTAGATTCCGAAATTTCAAAAAAATTGGTACGGCCTTTCTCGAGCTTTGCGAACATAAAAAAACGCCTTTCAAAATATAATTAGTATAGACTAGCCAATATCTGCTTGTTCTGCAGCTTAAAACACTACTACCGATGAAAATCGATGGATAAATAAACAAGTTTGCAAGGGTTAAGTGAAAGTGCAATAATTTTTTGTATGAAATACTAGCAGGAAATAATGTTACCCATAAGCGTACATGACCGTATGACCATGTTCAAGTTTGAATTTTTTTCATTCGCAATGAAAACTTAAAATGAAAATAACTTGGCTAAATGGCCTTATCTAAAAAAAACGGTACACAGATCCGTAACTACTACTTAAAATTAATTTTACGTCTCTCGGCGTTTTTTGTGTAATTTTAGCGTCGTGACAGTGTTATCATCAAAATTTAGCCATAGCAATGAAATTTGTTTATAAAACTCTTAGGAGGTAGGATCTCCAGTCCCACAGGGCTCGTAATTCAAGCGGACTCTAACCTCATTTGTAACGCAGGATACCAGTAAGAGCACTTCAAAGGCCCTAGAAGGCACGCCATTTTGGGTAGAATTAAGGGTACCATAATATAATTGTTTATTCAAGGCAGTTAGCAACCAAGAAATTTAGCAAAGCTATTGCAATTCAACAGTAAAAATTCGATTACTTTTTAAATTACTTTGAGGAATGGAATTGGAAAAAAAATCAATTACATTTTCAATTCCTTTCAAAGGAATGGGGAAAAAAATTACATTTTCAATTCCTTTCAAAGGAATTGAATTTAAAGAAATTACATTACTAGCACGTAATTTATTCCAATTACAATATGAATTTCCTTGTAATGGAATTAAAGAAAAAAGCAATTCCATTTGAAATTACTTCAAGGAATTGAAAAAGTAATCGATTCCTTTGCTGTGAACTAAAGGAATTGAATCCAAATTACAATTACTGAGGAATGTAATTGTAATTGTAATGTAATTGCATTTACCCAGCTCTGATAGTAGCACAATGCCACCAAGTGCATTTTAAAATTTTCAGGCATTAGCCTCATGCGATTATCGATTATATTTTTTGTTGTTTGTGTGAAATATTTTATTTTTATGAGTATTTTTCTTTTAATCAAAATGTGTTGAAATAAAATCCTGGCTACGGCCCTGCTGCTGCACATAGTTTAGAAATGAAGCATTTCAAAACTTGCGATTTATATCCATATTGTAATCACTCATTAAAGTTATTAAATAATATTAAATAATTAAACAGTTGGCATCTCTCATCCACAAATTTTCAAAGTGAAACTTTCTTAAACCTTTTTTTTTACGCCTTCGTGTACACATTTTTTACTGCAACCAACCTCGCCTGACACCCATATTGTGATGCATATTCCAGTTACCTAATTCCCATGTTCATGTTCAATTGAATTTTCTAAACAGATGGCAACCCTCCCACATGTTGGTTAGAAATAAATCCTTTTCAACACCATTTCGATTGATACCCATATTGAAGTAATTAATTTAACTAAATTGAATTAATGTTTTAATATTTACCGGATAGCAAACTAACATAATTTAAACCTTCTCCAAATATATATGTCTTATGTCAAAATTTCGTTAAAATCGGTCCAGAGGTTTTTGAGTAAATGTGTTACACCACTTTTGCAACTTTACTTTATATAAATACGTATAAGATTTACTCACTTCTCATTGAAAATCTTTAAAGGTACAAATAATGTTGTATGGGCGGTCAAGGTGGTCGTGGCCCGATGGTCCAAAATTTGGTCATCTTCTTATAAATGGCATGGCGATTGACTTCGCCAAATTTCAACTCCGAAGCTGCATTAGTTCATTTATGCCAGACAAATTGAATTAGGCCAAGTGTGTATTGGTGAAAGGAGTAAAACTTAAATGCAAAATTTATTGAAAATTAAAATTTAAATTAAATGTCAATTAAATTGCAATTAAAAAATTTCGTGAAATCGGCTGTAAGTGTGCCAATTCTATTAAATGTGGGATGTAAATAATATTCGTCTTGAAATAAACGTCCTGAGAGACGAAAAAAATAAAAAGCCCATATAATTATTATAAGAAGACGTAAATAATATTCGTCTTGAAATAAACGTCCCGAGAGACGAAAAAAAAAAAGAAGCCCATATAATTATTATAAGAAGACGCAAATAATATTCGTTTTGAAATAAACGTCCCAAGAGACGAAAAAAATAAAAAGCCCATATAATTATTATGAGAAGACGTAAATCATATTCGTCTTGAAATAAACGTCCTGAGAGGCGAAAAAAATAAAAAGCCCATATAAGTATTAAGAGAAGACGTAAATCATATTCGTCTTGAAATAAACGTCCCGAGAGACGAAAAAAATAAAAAGCCCTTATAATTATTATAAGAAGACGTAAATAATATTCGTCTCGAAATAAACGTCCCAAGAGACGAAAAAAAATAAAAAGCCCATATAATTATTTTGAGAAGATGTAAATAATATTCGTCTTGAAATAATCGTCCCGCGAGACGAAAGAAGATATTTCTCAAAAATACTTCCGGTCCCCACAGAAAGGGGAATTCTACTTAGTAAGGAATATAATCCCTAAGCGCGGCCGAAGGCCGCCTACGCAGAGAGAAGTTCTGCCCAAAAATCCTTCCGTCCCGCCTTTTCCGGCAACACAGCAAGGAGAATTCTACTTAGTAAGGGTCATAATCCCTAAGCGCGGCCGAAGGCCGCCTACGCAGAGAGAAGTTCTGCCCAAAAATCCTTCCGTCCCGCCTTTTCCGGCAACACAGCAAGGAGAATTCTACTTAGTAAGGGTCATAATCCCTAAGCGCGGCCGAAGGCCGCCTACGCAGAGAGAAGTTCTGCCCAAAAATCCTTCCGTCCCGCCTTTTCCGGCAACACAGCAAGGAGAATTCTACTTAGTAAGGGTCATAATGCCTAAGTGCGGCCGAAGGCCGCCTACGCAGAAAGAAGTTCTGCCCAAAAATACTTCCGGCTCCCTTTTCCGGCAACACAGAAAGGAGAATTCTACTTAGTAAGGGTCATAATCCCTAAGCGCGGCCGAAGGCCGCCTACGCAGAGAGAAGTTCTGCCCAAAAATACTTCCGGTCCCCTTTTCCGACAACACAGAAAGGAGAATTCTACTTAGTAAGGAATATAATCCCTAAGCGCCGCCGAAGGCCGTCTACGCAGAAAGAAGTTCTGCCCAAAAATACTTCCGGCTCCCTTTTCCGGCAACACAGAAAGGAGAATTCTACTTAGTAAGGGTTATAATCCCTAAGCGCGGCCGAAGGCCGCCTACTCAGAAAGAAGTTCGTTTTCATGTATGCACTATTTCGGTTTTTGTCATATGCATTACTTCGGTTTTGAGTCGAAACTGTGCATGTATGCATGAATTCGGTTTTTGTCATATGCATAATTTCGGGTTTGAACCAAAACTCTGCATGTGTGCATTACTTCGTTTTTCTCATATGCGTTATTTCGGTTTTCAAACGAAAGTGTATGCATTATTTCGGTTTTTTCATATGCGTTATTTCGGTTTTCAACCGGAACTGTGCAAATATGCATTATTTCGGTTTTTTTCGTATGCATTATTTCGGTTTTTNAAACGAAAGAGTGCATATGCATAATTTCGGTTTTTCTAATATGCATTATTGCGGTTTTCAACCGAAACTGTGCATATATGCATTATTTCGGTTTTTTTCATATGCATTATTTCGGGTTTCTTCATATGCATTATTCCATATGCACAATTTCAGGGTGCCGATGTAAACACCCCAAAATATGAACACATTTTATTTTGTATTGACTACTCTAAAGAGTAAAGAAGACTTGAAAGCTCTAAAAGATGAAATATATGTAACATATTTACATACATATATGAATGCTAACATATTAATAATACGTAAATACATGAAACTTCCCAATTTCTGAGGTCGGGGAATCCCGTACTATTGCGAAGTGTGTTCAATTCATATGAATTAATTCTATGCACCGAGTTTGGGCACGGTACGGTAAAATTGAAAACTTAATTTTTTAATAAAAGTATTTCTTTACTCTGTTCATTTTTGAATGTATAAAAAAATGTTGTCTCCGTTTGTTTGGGCATTCTACTGAACTGATTTCAAAACCAAGAACACCATTGGAGAGGTAATTTTCTGTAGATGAGGAGAGTCTTTATGGTTTCAAAATTACGGCCAAAATCGTCGTTAAAAAATTTCCGTAATTTGTGTATGGTTGTTGTGGCAGGCTGTCCAATTTGAGCTGTTTTCGTATTTTCTTTTACTTTGTATTTGAAATTAAACTTTAAAGATAAATATGAAGATGAAGAAATAAATGATAACGATGAAGACAAAAAAGAGAAGACAAAAGTGAAGATTAAGATGAAAATGGAGACAATGAGAAATACATTAGAATTAGGGTAACTGAAAAAGTTAGAAAATTAATTGAAAATTTTCGATATGAATCGAAATAAATGCAGTCATAAAAGTTACCGAAATTCATCGTATTATCGAAGTTTATATTTTTCGAAATTTACCGAGTTATCCATGCTTATTGAGTTGTCGAAACATATCGAATTATTCAAATTGATCAATGTCGAAATTTATAGATACAGAAACTTAGTTGTCGAAATTTATGGATATTTATCGAGCCCTAAAAATTTAAGGAATTATCGAAATTTGTCAAGCTAAAGGAATTTATAAAGTTATCGATATTTACTGAATTATCATTATTTATAGACTTAACGAAATTTATCGAGTTATCGTAATGCATCGAGTTCTTTCAACTTACAGAGCTATTGATCAATTGAAATTGGTCGATTTATCGAATCGAAGTTTATGGAATTTTCAAACTATCGATTTATCGAAATTTGAAGGTTATATAAGTTTATCGAGTTATCAGTGCTTATCTAATTTTATCGTGTTAACAGAGTGTAACGAGTTATCGAAATTTTTCGAAAGCTTTCGAAAAATATGGAGCTGTCAAAATTAAAAATTTTTGAAGGTATCCAAAGTTATTATACATTTTTGAATTATCGAAATTTATCGAACCCTCCAGTTTCACTGTTATCGAAATTAGTCGAGTGATCGAATTTTGTTGAGTTATCGGATTTTAGTGTTTTTGAAATTCACCGAATTATCGATATGTATCAAATCATTGTGATTTATCGATAAACTGGAAGGTATCGGGTCAATTCCAAGTGCTGCCGAAGTCCTCCAAAGACTTTCAAAGATATAAAAAATTGTTGGCTCCTTTTTGTCCAGAGCGAGTTTAGTTACGTTTTAAGTTAGAAAACCTCTCCAAGGCTCTTAAGAACTAGAAAAACTGTCGAATTTTGAAAGTAACTGGCACTCTAGTAAATGTCAAAGGCTTGTAAATTTTGAACTATAGCAACATAGCAACATGTGGCACATCATGCAAGTGCCAGTTCATAGTATGTCGTTCATACATGTTGGACAATGACATATGAAGACAGCGTCGAATAAATTTAAATGAAATCGTGAATCAAATCTAGGCATGTCAACTCAAACGACAAGTGCGACACATGCGACCATAGCAATGCATGCAATTTTTAAAAATGACACTTTAACAGAAAATATTGAATTTTGCAGTACTTTAAAAAATATATTAAATTTTCTTTTATAAATATAAAAATTCATTTTAAAATGCTTAATTGGGGTAAAATGGGAATATTTTTTGCCATAATTTTGGCATTCGAAAAAGTGAACAAATTCGTAAAATGCGAACCCGCTTGATTTTAAGTAGTTCACATTATGGAGCGTGTACTGTATATTTGTAATTATTTTAAACATCCGAGCTTTGGTGACAAACATTTTCATATTTTAATACTGGAATCATAAGCTTTGGAATGATGTAGATTTGGTCCCCTGGAAGAGGGGGTTAAGGTCTTATTTGACTGAAGTACTAATATGTTCATATTGTACTTATCTATTCTTTTACTACTTCAGTGGCATATGCAGTTTGCCTGTTGAGGTGCAATCACATTCCACACTGGACGTTGCTATTAAGGACGCTGTAGCTAATACATTTAATGAATTACCACGTGCCAAATTTGCTAGCGTTGTGCGTTGGTATGCGATGCTGGCTTGTGCGACATCGACTTTAGAGTCACACAATGGTATTTCGGAATTGTGCGTAAAGTTGTTGGCCGAAATCACACGGGAAATCGATGGACGCTGGGATCCGTATTGTTCTTTGCTTAGTACAAGGTAATCAAATATTTCATTTTATTCTTTTACAAAATGTGCATTAATTTTAAATTGTGTTTTCCAAAGATTTGGTCTTTATGGGTTTCCTTTTGAACCAGAAATATTCGACTACGATTTGCCAAATGTAAATAAAAGCAACGTAACACTGCCAACGTCGCTAATGAATATGATTCGTTCGAATGCAGGACTTATGCAAGCGGCGGGTTTAGATATAAAGAAGCTTTGTTCCATCGGTTAGTGTAACGAATTTCAGTTTTCATGGACTATTGGAATTGAAATATAACCATAATTGTTCCTTTTTTATTTTTTAGATGGTGTAGATTTTCGTACATTCCCTCATTTGATAAAATGCAAGAGTGTAAGCAACCAATTGCGTGGCCTATTGGAGGTGGAACAATTACATTTTACATGTGCTTCGACGTCAGAAGCAACACGTATCGATAACATGGACACGGTGTCGGCAAGTAGTTCATCAAATATTAACATGGAGGAGTTGATAGTCGCACCGATGGTCGACATGCCAAAAGAACAAGAAAGTTACAATGTAATATTAAAATTGTACATATAAATATTGAACAGCTAAACTAATAATTTTACTTTACATCTAGGTTAACGATATTGTATACAGTGTGGATAAACAAACGAAAATAGTGAATTCCAAAAAAACGGAAAATGATGTGGTGATAGCTGAAGTCCTTAAACCAAATGGGATATGTAGTAAGTATATTTCGACAAAACCGTACGATATTGAAACTCGAACCAAAATATAGAGATCCCTGTCACAATGATTTGTAATGCCCTTCGATGTTATGACCTTACTATGGTACAAAATCATTTTTGGTGGTATGATATGTCTTATTTTCAGCTATGTAAAAACGGTTTTCATATTTCTTCTTCTATGATCTTGCACATACGACAATGGTCCGGAGCGTCTACCCCTGGCGTTATCTCATGTGAACCAATTATACGTTAATAGACCCTATAAGGAAAGGTATTTCCTTTCTAAACAGACTGAAGATCATATACATGCGTTGCCACAGCAGTCGGGTCTACGAAACCGGAACTACACAGATTTAAAACTGGCCAAGGACTATAACTCAAGCATCATTCCCTAAAAACTATTTGGGGAATTTGTTTGTTATTAACCCAAAAACGACGTCAGAATGATGCGTTTCGGGTTTTACTGACCGCTTAATGGCGGCGATTGCTTTACCTATCGTGCCCTTTCTTGGAAGGACGTAAATGTTTGTACTTTTCCTAGCCAATTCGTCAGCTTTGCTCAATATTTACGAGTTTATGCACCCATACAGTTTAATTTAATAATATAATTAATAATATAAAGCATATTCCCTCCCTGTATGTCTGTGAGGGAAACTTTGGGCGGCAAAATAGCCAGAGATTTCCTTGATTAATGAGCCAACCATAAAGCCTTAATTATGCAATAAAACGACCACCTCACGAAAAAATATGACAATCGCATGTGGTCGCAGACAACATTTAGGGCGTTCATCTACTTAGTTAATAAAGAAGTAAATTCTAATAGCTCTCAAAGTAAAACGTTCATATAAATTCACACGGATATCTTCCATCCCTCTCTCGCTACATTGAACAAATTTTGATTTAAATTAAGAGTGTTCGCGAGGCGAATAACTCATTATTTTTCCTCTAGGAATGGTGGTGGACGTGTTTTGGCTGAATCGTAACCTTTTGTAATGTTTGCACACTTGCACATATGTATGTACATACATATATGTACATATGTGGACACAGAAAACTTTTTTTAGCTGCTGTAAAATAGTACAGCCAGCACCTTTATAGTTACATACGCTTTTATCATACTGCTTCACTTTTGGCGTGATTGAAAAATAACCTACAAAAATTAAAAAATTTAAAATATTGGATAGGGCACACCAAGCTCTGTGACAAATCGAGAGTCTGGTGATTAATCTTGTTTGTTAAGTTCCATGGGCGCGTAACTTCCACTTATCTTCCACGAAAATCAGAAATAACTTTCCGCGAGGGATGACTTGTGTTCGAAAGTAAACGGTTACCTCAGCGATCTTTTTCGCTTCTTCACTGCAAGGAGCCTAACCCTCTCCCCTACGAAATCCTGTACGAAGGAGGTCAGGTTGCAGCTGGGTATTCACGTCGACGGCGAATAACCCGAAAATGCTCGGAGTTACCTTCGATAGTCTGCTCTCCTTATCGGCGCATACAACCGCAATTATCAATCCCGTACAGAGCCGCAACAAGGCCCTCAAGTCGCTAGCCGGCAGCACCTGCTGGCAACATACAAGGCAAATGGTTGGCCGGTTCTAAACTATGCAGCGCCAGTGTGGTCGCCGGGGACTAGAAGGACACAGTAGACGAAGCTACAGACATGCCAGAACCAGGCATTCCAAACCGCGACTGGATGTCTTCTGATGTCGCCACAACACCACCTGCACGACGAGGCCCAGATGCTCCCCATTAAGGAGCTTAACACAATGCTCTGCAAGCACTGCCTAGTAGTGCTTGCAGAAGAGCCCATGCCAAAGAACGTCAAGAGGCATCTCTACGAACTGACGGACGAAGTCCAAAGGTTAATAAAACAACCTCTGGACCCAACTGCATACGACAGGCCTTATACAGCATTCACAGGGATTCGGTCTCTAGTTACATAGACTCTCGACCTGTGAATGCCGTTTTGAGCACACAACCACCCGACGTGGACGAGACAGCTTTGCCGATCTTCGCTCTGGCCACTGCAGCAGGCTAAACTCGTACCTGACCAGAGTGAGCGCTGGTGTGCCCAATGAGTGCCCGGCATGCGGATAGTCGCCACATGACTCACGGCACCATTTCGCACGGATCCAAAACCCCATCCAGCTAACGCCCCTGTCCCTACGGTGAAAGTTTCACACTTCCTGGGCCTCCCTTTAGCTGATGCTGACGACAGCGTTGATGGACAAGCCGGCAAGAGCGAGGTTTAGTAGCCGCTACAACAACAACGTCAATGCGGATTTTGGTTCTTTTTTGTCGCCGTTCGCAACAGGCTCGCGTTTTACCACTCACAGATTTTGGTTAAATTACTCCCCCACAATAAAGTTATGCAAAATCCTCACGGCTTGTACGGCTTGTTTTAAAGATGGTGACCTTTGTACCGCAGCTGACAAAAATACAAAAACTGAATGTTGCATTTACATGGTATGAAGCCATGATAATAACACAAGGTTATGTAATTTGTGACAGCTCAAATCTGACACTCCTTTATCTAGATTTGTATTTTGGAAGTAGGAGAAAGGGGAAGAATGTGATCGCAGTTTGCGAAAACGGTAGTAAAATGGTACTACAAAAAGTACGCAAAGTATACAATTAGAAGTAAAATGTGTATAATTAATTCTATGTGAATTTGTAATATATTTGGTTTTTTAATGGCAATACTAAACAATACGTATAAATATAGATTTTTAGTTCAAGTTATTCGTCATTTCCTGGAACAAATATAGAATACCGACCGTTCAGCTATGCAAAAACTAAAAATGCAGATCAATAGAACTTTTTACGCTCTTTTCAACCATGCCAAAATTATTTAGCGCAAGTAAAATATGAATACGTTTTAGAAGGTTAAATTTTTTAATTATTTTTAATATTAAGATCTTATGAAACACAACCGATTAAAAAACTAATAACGTCACCATAAAAATAATCAATTTATCTTTGAGCTGATAAACATAATTGAAATTGGTTTTTATATATTTAAACCAAAACCACTAAAAAACGAACAAATGTTATTTTTTCATGAAATAACCTTTTTTGAAAAAACTGCATAGTTAATGGTAAAGAAATTAATATTATTTAGAAGGTACAAGTTATTACCTTTAATTCGATATTACATATTTTGTCATTATCTACTTTTGGGTTTCAACAATTTAGTGATAATAAAAAATACAAATAAATAAAGCAAATAAATCTCTTATACTTCTTTATTTATTAACTGCGCCGAATAAATTTGGTATCGTTCAAATCAATGTAAAAAGTTCTATCAAGCGGTATTTTTGGTTATTTTATAGCTAAACGGGCGCTATTCTACACTTGTTCGCAACGCAAACGAAGGTGATGCTCACGAATATTTAGTATGAAGAATTTTGGGTTTTACTACTAATATCATTAGAAACTGTAGAGTAAGCAACATTCTGCACACGTAAAGGAGCCGATTTATGTGTGGAAGCGAGAAGACTGTTTTATTACAAAGCCTTTCTATTATTGAATCATGGTATGAAGCCATATGAACTGTTGATACGTTAAAATAGAGACACTACATGTTCCAATGAGGAACTCAGTGATAACGAGTGGGATGCATATAATAAATTTTTTCATATGAAAAATTATGGGGAGATACTGTAAACATACTGGTGTGATACTGTTAAGCATATGAAATTATAGCAAGTTGGATTTTCATACAACTTCCCATAAAAAGTTTAACATATGCAGAGATACCAAGGAGATGTTTTCCCATTTTGATGCCTTTTTTATATAAAAACCCACCGAAAAGGAGGAAAGCGGCAACTCCGCCATTCACATACATGTCAAAAGTATGAATTTTAAAAATTAAAAACAATAAACAAACAAATTCAAAACAAAAAAATTCTTTGTACTCGAACTTTTTAAATAGAAGCAACTCACGCATAGTAGACAATAAAAATACAAAGCACTATGATAACAAACTTAAAAACAAGACATTACAGAACATTTTAATGAGCTTCATATCACATTTAAGTAAAAATAAGCCTATATTTTCCAAGCTGGCAAAGAAATGAAAATGTGTATTTTTTGTTGTTTACACAAAGACTTGCCAAATATACATATAAGTCAAAATTATAGAAGGCATGTATACTTCTCCCTTTCATTTTTTCATACAGTTAATGCTTCTTTCTGGCTTTTACAAAATGCAGGGATACCACACTTATTTCGGTACAAGATGATCGTAATGTATTTTCAATTCGAAATCAAAGAAAAACATTCCACGAAAATGTTTGCGATTTTAGAAAAATTAGTGTATATTTGCAAACTACTGCAAAGAATGCAGTGGCATATCTTAAAAGGTTCAGAGAATTAACGACACAAACAAACATTTTATGGTCTCAGGTTTCCTTCTAACCGCATTGCTATTTTTTCTAACTTTTCCTTTTGTTTAGCCCAGTAACCGCTTAAGTTATATCTTTTAATTTATACATGTGAATTATTTTCAATGAGCATTTTTTCATTTGCTCCTGAATTTTGGGTACATTTTCTTATAGTACCTCTCATTCTTTTTTATATCATATATATACAATCCGATGTTCGGGATAGTATTTTGAATATACCAGCAATATATGTAGAAGTAGTGGCGGTTGCTGTAGAGTAGTTATTAGCAGTACGCGCTACCATTGCGCAGCGCCACAGTTCAAGCCGAGTTTCCCACCAACATCAACATATAAAAAACAAAAAAGCTTTTTTCAGATAGCGGTCGCCCCTCTGCTGGTAATAGTTAACCTCCCAGCGTATTCTGTCATGGAAACAGCTTCTCATAACAATACAATTGCCGTTCGGAGTCCTTTACTTTGTGTGACAAAATCAAGGCGCACGCCACATATCGGAGGAGAAGCTAGGCCAAACACTAACATATTGTGTAAGCGCCAATCTGTATATCGTCGTTTAAAATACAAAAGCGCGTATCGTGGTTCTGCAAAACCTCGTAACTGACATTTGTGCCATAAAAGATATTTGCTCACCGGCAGCTCCTATCATCAAACCCTTAACCATTAATACTTAAATATCGATACTTAGCCATAAGGAGAAGAGATAATTAAGTTTAAAAGAGAGAACTGTTTTTAATTAAGAGTAAAACTTCTCTCTCCTGTAAAATTTAGGCAACCTCACATTGTATTTTCTTGATGCGCGGTTTTGTACTTTAAATGACGATATGTAAAGGTATTGCATACATATTTTGGTGCCTTTTCAAGTATAAAATCCATGAGAAACGAAAGAAAACGGCATCCCTATGATTTCAACTTATGAAAAACGTTTTTAGTATGAAAGACAAAACACGTAAATTCACCATAACTATAAACCAATTGTACACAAATTTATACACTTTGCTTATAGTTATGTGGTACATCTTTCTAGGCTCCGTATTTTGCATAAGTAATCAGCTTAATATTAGTACCATGATAAAAACATAGGTAGAACCGTTCTCTCAATTTGTCGGCCATGATTTTTTTTTGAAGTTTGCCAACATTTTAAAATCATATAAAAGTGAAAATAAAAAATTTAAATTGTTCGAAATTGTTGTTGCTTGAGATTGAAAATGAAAATGTGTGTGTGAGTTTGTGAGTAAATTTAAAAATTAAATTGTTTGGAAACGTCAAGAATTTCAAAAGTGACTCTCAGCGGTTCTACCTTACTATATTTTTATCATGATTAGTACTATTCAAGAGAATAATAAGTTTTGTGAGCACATTGTAAATTTGTGGAACATTTTTGTAATAAGTCTGAAGTTAACACAAATTTATATTAACCGACTTCAAAAAAGAGGGGGTTTTGATAACCCCGTTGGAATATTTATATATATATATATATATATATATATAACAGAGCTGTGTAAGTGTGAAATCATTTTCAATTTTAAATCAACACACAATTTTTTTCTATTCAGTTTTCATTACTTATTCCTCGCTTCAGATTGAGGTTTAAAATTTTTAAATTTCCATTCACTCGAAGCAGTTATGAATTCACTCATCAACATATTCATAGCAAGATTGAAAACACCAATGCCAAATCAAATAATAAAATTATAGTTTAAAAAACTAAAACCTCCCTATTATAATTGCCATTCGTACTGTCATCAGGTATGTGACTTGAGAATATAAATCGCTGCATCTTTTAGACGCATCAATATTACATAGTTACATCCCGAGCTAATAAAAGGAAGTTAAAAAAGGTTTAACACTGAATGAGTATTGAAGAGGCTGCAATATTTTATGTGTGTGCATTCTTTAATTCAGTACCAATCATTAGTTTAAAGGCACCCTGGTAAACAACTTTTTGATAAAAAGGCAGATTTTTGACAATTGCTGAATTGTAAAAATTCGAAGCGGTGTTACCCAATTTAAGTTTTTTGGTAGAGGGGATTTTATATCATAAATTTGGGATTATATATAAAACACATATGAACATATTTTTAAAATATTTACGTGTCTTTATGTCATCTGATTATTTCACAAAGTAACTAGCCAGGACTATTACAGTTTTCCATATCGGGTGCGATTGTTTCTGATATAATTCGAACACTGAAATTACAAATTTTGATGTGTGATTTAATGGATATTTAGGGGATTTACAATTCGTGTTAGACGTCGTAATGTCTTAAAGGCTTAAATCGTCCAATATAAAGTAACGGTTAAAAGCGATTTGAAAGATTCGTTGGGTATAATAAGAGCCAATAATATATTTCCTACTAGTTTAAAAACATTTTGGTTATGTTAAAAAACGCCTAAAGAAGTATTAGGTGTTATTTTACGTTTAAAAATTGTAAGACTTTAACACATTACGACACTTAACACCTCTTGTGAATCCTCCTATGTGCTTGACCATTACGCTATATCGTTGTTTATTTGGGTAAAATTAAAATATATTTCACTTTCAATATTGAAGTTGGTGTGAAGTATGCAAATGAGAACAACAATTACCAACTTATTGAGCATTAGCCTCATTTATTTAAAAACAAAAGTCTTTTTGCTTGCTAAAATTTCGATTCTAAGAATAAAATGTTTTTAAACAAACGAAGAATTAATAATAAAATTTTAAGGATTTTAGATACTGCGTATGGTAGCATGAAATTTTACAATATGCTTAATTGTCAGGTGATTTTTTGTATCATGGAAACCCATAGCAACTGATTTCACACTTACAGTGGGATCAACTTAAAACTTCTAATCTAAATTAGTTAAATCTACTTAAGATTTTTTATCAATTTTAAGTTTTCGTTTGGAGATCTTTTTAGAAAATTGCCGTACATCCCACATCTATTAAAATTTTGACATCCTCACTTTTTGGAAAAAGAAGTTCAAGACACAAGATTATGTGCAAAAAATAAATTAAACAATAAAAGTCCCCTAATATATATGGAACATATAATAGAACAATTTTAATATCATTACCCAGACTTTATAAATAGCCTACTCTATAAGTAATAGTAGAAATTCCGAGTTAGTAAGTTCAGTCAAGACGTCATTTAAAAGTTTTGAGGAAAATCACTTTTCTCTTTTGTGAAAATTTGGGACTATCATATGCGAGTATTGTCAACAAAATGTAAGTCTATGAATGATTAAAAATTAACGAATAAATGGTTAATCGCGATTAATGATTAAAATTAATTAAGCGATCGCTGTGGTGTAGTGGTTGGAAGTGCGCATTACCATTCCGCAGGGTGAGGGTTCGAGCCCAGTTCCGGCCAACATAAAAAAGAAAGTGTTTTCTGTAATAGTAGTTAGCCCCCGGAAGGAGTCGGCGTAAAACTGTAGGTCCCTCCCCTTTTTGCGACAACATCAAGGCGCATGCCACAATCGGAGGAGTAGCTCGGCCAAACACTTACATATGTCAATGGTCTTCTGCAATAACGGCACAATTCAAAATTTCAGGTTTAGAAAAATACATAATTTGAAAGCTTACAGTATGACCGCAAATAATCCAGAATAATTACGTTCCAAGACATATTATTGCTAAATTACGAAACAAAAATTCTTTAATACGCTCTACTGGAATATATGAAATTTTGAGTTGTGTCATTATTGCAGAGGACCATCGATATGTAAGCGCCTTTCTATTATTATTAGTAATTATCAATACAATTTCAAATTACATAACCCCAGTCACAGCCCTTTTTTGTATTCGATGCTTCCAGAAAGGGTGTATAACATAATCCAGACAATCAAAATCCAGAAATTCAAAATGCGGACAGTCAAAATACAGACAAATCAAAATTCAGACAAATCAAAATACAGACAAATCAAAATACAGACAAATCAAAATCCAGACAAATCAAAATACAGACAAATCAAAATACAGACAAATCAAAA